>NC_088909.1:14207500-14250000 GCF_037157495.1 Lathamus discolor | reverse complement strand
TTTCAAATAGAGGACAGAATATATTTCTGTGCTGTTTTTCCCTAAAGAAAAACTGAAAGATAAGAGGCAGGAGTTTCAAGTAACTTTGCAACATTTAGTTGTCAAACTATGAATGGAAATTGCCATCATAGGGACTGCATGTTTACTCTCATACTTCAAAAAAACTGCAGTGAAAATGTATCCACAAAGAAAGGAATCTCTTAGAAAAAATATTAAATAATGTCTTAGTAGATGAGCAGTGATTTCAACATAACTAAAACAAATATTAATTGAAAAGAACCCGGGAATACAGAGAAGGGAGTACAACGCTGTTTGGCGAGCAGCACTCACTGGAGCGGTACTGCAGGTGATGCTGCCTATCCAGAAGTTCTTTATTGGAATACAATTCCACTCATCTACATATAACACCCATCAGCTGGTACTGTCTGGTATCCGAGCTGCCTTTCCAAAGTTGTAGCTTCCCATTACTGATTATTTTAAGTACAAAATGCTACTCTCCTGCAGTTCTATGATTCTGTGAAAAGTTGGTGTGACAGCAGTATGGAGTTACTAATAAGCAGTGATGGGTTTTAGTTGTCCACCTTTTATTAAAATATTCCAGCATTTTTTATCAAGCTCTACTGCCCAGTACTCAAAAGGATCCCTCTTTGACGCAAGTAGGCATGATCCTTGTGACTGGGCTACATATCTGTAGGTGGGATATCACAGAATCTGTAGCCAGAAAAGAACCAGTACTCATAAAATTGTTGAAATTGTTTCAATTTCATTTGACCAGTTTATATAGCCATTCACCTTTTCTCAACCCCATACGTTACTTTGTTAGGTTGGCCTGTCCCACTGTAGACAGCTTTCAGATGTTACTGGTTGCAAGCCAGTTTGTTATGTACCAAATTCTGTCTTGGCTTGTCAAGTTATTGGAGTAGCTGCCACTAGTACCATCCTGAAAAGGCATAGAAACGTGTCTTCACAAATGCAGTAGCCTGCATTCAAGAGTTTAAATTAGTCTATTCACTGAGATGGTACGTACTGCGTAGTATCTCAGCTTAAGCTAGCAATTGGCCAGAATTAGAATCTTAAGACTCTGTACAGTTACCCTGATAAGTTTTGGGCTTTTTTTTTTCAGATTCAGGGATTTATTTTGTACGTGTAAGTCATGGATTGTTCTGTCACAACAGAGCAAGGTGTTGAAAGTTTCCTATCTATACAAAGTGTTTGTCTAGTCTAGTTAGTGTTTGTATCCTATACACTGGAGGCAATTTTACTACTGTTCATAATAGTGCAGATTTTGTGAAAAGCTGGTCTTCCTCCAGATGTTGTGGAATTATTCAACATGTGCTTGTGAAAATTCTGTTTCTTCCAAATGCAACTTACGTCTGTCATCCTCTGGCTATAAAATGATGCTTTTTAAATAAGTATGTCCACTTTAAAGGATATGCTATTGTTGAGTCATTTCCTTTAAAGTCAGTGTGGCTTTGTAAGGTTTCTCCTATTCTCCTTCACTGTAAAGATCTTCTGTCCTGCATATCTTACCTTTCTGTGATAAGATGTCCTTCTGTCAGCATTCAGTGTCACATGAGCATCATCAAGCTGGTAATTTCATGTTGGTAACTGCTGCGTGATGGTTACAGAGTGGTCACTGGTTCTGAAGATGCTGATTGGAAATGGTGCAATATGTTGTAAAGCCATTCACAGTGATAGAAGTCAAACACTCAGCAGAGTGGAGACTAAAAGATTGTGTTTTGTTGGGGAGGCTTCAAGTACCTGCTGCTGGTTTAGAATTTCTGGGGGAAAGGGAAGATCTCCAGGAATCTGAAATAAGGAGCTATAGCATTTACTTTTTCCTTAGTGGCTGTTCTAAGATTAAAAAAATATTTTAAAAGTCATGGTGCAGAAGGTTAAGGGTAAGAGTCTATTCACTTTTTTCCTGGCTGCTTACAGCTAAAAAATTTGTTTTACGGAAACTGAGCATGTGAATTCATACTATATGCTTTTGACTGCTATATGCGGAAGAAGATCAGTCAGCACCAGATGCAATTGACTGATTCCAAGTATTTATATGCATGCAATAGTGTGTTACAAATTCAGTCGTGGGATGGATTTCATTGCATCATTCGTTGCAGATTTTTGCAGTCAGATGTGTTTCCTGTACCTTACCATACACTTAGTAACATATGGGACCATCTTTCAGAGGATGATCTGAATACTTCCAGACTGTTTTACAGTATTTCTGTTTTCTGAGGTGGTCAGTAGTTAAATGTGGTGGCCCTCATAGGCGTGGCAGAGGAGCTCATGAGAACATTTTGGCTGAATTTCTGATGACGTTCATGAGGCAGAGGAGCAGCACCTGCTGTGATGGTAAAAGAGACAGACTAATTCCAGGGCAAGGCAGCTTTCAAAACCAGTTGAGCATCACGTGACTGTATAATTTAAAAGAAAAAGAAACAAGCTAGAACTTCAGCACAGCCATCTCCCCAGTATATGATATGTGAAGCGAATGAATATGGCCTTGAATACACTTTTTAATTTTTCAACACTGTATTTTGCCGACTTTAGTTCACTCTGTTGACTGTTCAGTCAAGCCATTTTTAAATTAAAAAGGAATACACGGTTGAATTATTTATTAAACAAAAGGTGCTTCCGTGCATGCAGACTACCTGAATGTTGAATTTCTTTTACCACTGGAGTCTGAAGAAAGTGCATTGCTAATAAGTTAAGAGATGGAACAACACTCCATCTTCAAAAACAAGACTTCCTCTGTCTATGGGGCAGACAGCTAACTTGTGTTTGTCCAGTCACAGAAGAATGTGGATCTCTATTCAAGTGTCTAATTTTGACCTTAGTGTGAAGTTGTTTCCTCAGTTTGGCTCCATAGAGACAAAATGTCATTAATTTCTGGTAGAGAAATGCGCCTGCAAATAATTTAGTCTGAATTACCTCCTAATTTTATGCATGCTCCTGATCAGTTAAAATATGTATTTGCTGGTAAATTAATGTGGAGGAACTGTAAACAAGTCGAAGAAGGCTTGCGAAAACTTTACTGTGTTACCATCAGCCTGTATGTCTCTTGATGTTAACAGTTCATCTTAGGGGCATAAGTACTTTGAACAGCCACCCTTGCACTGCTCAGCACTGTTACTGCTTCTGTGTTGGTGTTCCAGATCTGTGTACAAGCCAGCGTTTCTTCTATTTTTAGAGGAACATGGCCTTTGAGTACCTGATCTGATCTTGTCCCCTTCCCAGAAGAAAACAGCTCCTAGCTTCTGAGTAGACTGTCTGGACTTCAAATCCTTTTGGCCAACCTCACTGAATCTGAGGGAACATCTGTCCAAAGGTTATTTCTCATCACCGATGTGGGACTTGATAACTATCTAGGATTATAGTGATATGAGAAGTGTAATATGCTGCAAAAGGCTAGTGACCATGGCAGCAAAGAGGCTTTAGAGGAAGGTTTAGAGCACTCTGAAGAGCTCCCAGTCACACCAATGTGTAGGAGGGTGATTGTGAGCCTGTAGCTTTCCTGGGGAAGGGAAGCAGCGAGCAGTAGCGAGTGTCTGGGCACACCCTGGCTTTGATAGTTACAGATGGAGACCTAAAAGATTGCAGGGCCACAGTCCAACACCAGCACATGTAAAATAAGGCTCAGGATTTAGATAACTCTGTTCCAGCATACTGACGTGCATGGCCACAGTCCAACTCCAACACATGCAAAATTAGTTTCAGGATCATTCCAGCATACTGAAGCCTATGCCTAAACCAGTTACTGCCACAAGCTCAGCTAAATCAGAGGAGAGCGTTCAAAATAGTATTTTTTTCTCTTTTTTTTTTTTTTTTTTAACCATCAGAGTTTAGATGAAAAAAATTATATTTTTGTAGTAGAGAAGGGAAGCTGGGTTGCTGATATATGAGCTCCATAGGCAGCATTTCATATTTTTGTAGCCAACAAACAGTATATTATAGTGTAATTTAAGGCTGTTTTACAAAACATAGATACAGGTTGACTTTCTCAGATACATCATTAGTGTAAAAAAATCAATGAGCCTATTCATATAATATCATGTTTGAAGACATCGTGGTCTCAGTGTGCCCACAGTACACTGTTAAAACAATGAGGAAAAAAACCCCATACTGAACAGTTAAAGGATCCCTTCTCAAGATTAGAAGTAATTAATTTAATCAATATTTTTCCATTATGGCAAAACTCATGTAATTAACATATTTTATTTATAGAAAAAAGGGTGATAGTAAAATAGATTCAGCAGTTCAGAGTTGCTCACAAGTATTTTCTCAAGTACATTTTTGTGAAATGGGGAAAGAAGTTAGAAATTATACTGAACTGGCATGTACTGAAGAAGTTAAAAGGAAGAAAAATTATTTACAGAGGTATTTGTATTAGCTCAAAGCAGTCATTTAGTATGAAGGCAGCACTGGAAAGTAAAAGGTAAGAAAATAGAGATACTGGAAAAGTGTCTAAATGTTGTAACACACACCGTGACATTATTCACATTTTGGAGATGCTGTCAGCACCTCTGTAATCAGTAATCTGCAAATGGAATGACAGTCTTTAATTCTTTCTCATTTTGTTGAGGGGGAAATTAGTACTTTAGCCACCTGTACAGTTGGTTTTAGGAGACTGAGTCTATTGTTGGTTTCTTTCTTACTGGCATCTACAGAAAGATGTTTTTGTGACATTTAAAATAATTTGCATTTTTCTTTATTAGAATGATTTATTTTTTTTTTAAATCTGATGACCTGCTCCCAGCCTTTCTATGTTGATAAGATAATAATAATGAAAAGGGGTTTTCTTAATGAATAGTAAGTAAAAACTTGTCCAGTGATACCTGATGCCCTAAAAGCTGCTTATCATGTAGTCAAGTCTGTGGTTCTGACTTGAAAAATGATTTGTTTGTTTTTTCGATTTGCTTAAGCCCAGCAACTCAGGGTGAAACTTGGCTAGTGTTGTTATTAAATATTTCGACACAAGTACTCAAAAAATTTTAAAATATATTAATGAATTTTGAAAACTACATGGAGCTGGGTGTTAATTTGTGCCATTAAACCTCACAAGTTCTTGTTGGGCACATGGGAAGAACCTAGAGAAAATAGATCCAATACCAGTCTCTTCCACCCAGATGCACCATCTTTCCTACAGTTTACTGGCACCATCTTAAATTTTCTTCACAGTGTAGTCTCTACTCTGTACCAAATGATTCTGTTTGCTCCATATTTATTTTAGGAACAAGCTTATAATGAAGTACACCTTACCTGTTTGGTCTATAGGTATGTAGAGGTGCTAACATGTGGAAGACACATGGTAAGCATGGAAGCAAGAAGGCAATATATTCATTCACAGAAGTCCAGTTAATGGTTATTTTAGTTGATTAGCTAGTAACTTCATTTTGTCCCTCATGAAATTGCCTCCACAGATCCTTACTTCTGGAGCTTAATCAGCAGTAGCAATCCATCCCAGGAGTGGGAGATCAGGAGTACTTAATTAAAGAGGGACTATAAGGCAACTCTCCCAAATTGGCTATCTGATCTAGCCTTGGCATCAGGAGAGCAATGCTAGGTAAAAGTGTTTATCAAGCTCCACGTAGCCACTCCACAAATCTCAGAGATGGGAATATGATGCAGACAGCCTGTAGAAGCTGCTATAACCCGAGTAGTATAGGTTTTAAGGCCATCTGGTACCTGAACACCTGCCTGCAAATAACACATACAAATCCAAAAGCTGGTCCAGTTGGATAGCTTCTCTGCTTAGATTCCCCACTGGAATTTACTCCAAAAGCAGTAAACAATCTGTATGAAGTGTGGAAAGACCTTGTCCTCTCTGGCCAGTAATCAAGTGCCCATTTCAAATTTAGGTGACAGGATCAAAGCTAACACAGGTAAGTTAAGGGCTTGGATAAGAAAACTAGTGAAACAGACTTACATGAGAATCACAGACCACAATTGGCGGGAACATTTTTTTAAAAATCCAGAATATTCTGAGCTCTTTTAAGAAAAGGAGAAGAAAACATGCCACATGGAAGGTCTGAGAGCTAACACTGCTGTCAGAAGTATAAATGAACACCAGAGTAAACTTTGAGGATAGAAGGCAACATTGGCAAAATACCAAAGAAACATCCATGAGTATATATTTAAGCCCAGCACTGCTGATCCAAAGAGTACATATCTGCTTTGCTTATGAAAATACATGTTCTGGGCAGAGAAGTACAGTAAGGTGTTCTGGCAGCTCAGATGTGCGCTTCTGGAGAAAGCAAGAACAATCAGAAGCTCAAAACTGAGAGTAACTAGTGCTGCATCCAAAGCAGCAAACAGACTCATCATTCTGATGACTGATAAATCACATCCTCTTTTAAAGAATCAACTTTTCCTGTGGAAAGGTTGTACAAATGTAGTGGAACTTCATGAGCCTCATTTGGTAAACTCAGTGATTTGGGATCTGAAGTGCTTTGATCTATACAGTCAAATTAAGGATGTGGGATTTCAAAGCCGTGGTTCAGGAACAGCATTACTGAAAACCCAGTGAAGTAGTTGAATGGTAGAAGGGTTTCATGTGAAGAGTTTAGGAATGAAGATAGCAGGATTTTGAAACAAACCAGCAAAAAGAGAATTAGAGGGAATGCTGTAGTGACCTGTGGTCATTTGCTGCAAGCTCAGCTGTCATTAGGTAGTTGGAGGTTCCAGGATCTAGTGATAATACCGTAAAGCTGAAGTCTATTTAAGCCAAAGACAAGCACTCTCATGGCCATGCTCTGTGTATGTCTGAGTTTTTTTGTTGAATGCAGTGAAGGACTGTGCACAGGTCTGGCTGCATAAATTGTAATTTATACTTTTGAACTGTATGCCATATGTCCATGTGATTTTAGAGTGAGCACTGGAAGAGGATGAAGAATTTTGGTATGCCTATATGTGCATATACTTAAAAAAATCTTCAGCACTCTTTTCAGTTTCATTTGCTAATTTTTTATGATTCAATCTTATCAAAACTATCATTTCAATAATGTGCTCTGGTCCTTATTCAAATCTAAGTGTTTCATTGAGTTCTATTGGGCTGGGGAGGTATACAGTGACAAGATTAAAGTTTTGAGCTGACTTTTTTCCCATGCATGTACGAAGACTTGTAGGATAATGGTATTTAACTGTAATCTTCTTGGTGCATGGACCGTATTCCATTGATTTTGTATAACTGAACGCAGTATCACCTATTAATAAAACAATAAATACAGAAAATGAACTATTTTGTGTTTTATTAACAATTTGCATTTCATGTAGTATTTCACTTTAAGTACAAACTCATACTCTCAAATGGTAAGATGTAATTGCTGATCATGTATCTCTTTGTTCCAGACACTTTTATAAAAGTGTATGTATTATGTATGATGTGACCTTCAAATGTCATGAATGCATTGTGCAATAAACTGTCAATATTTGTGGCTATAAGGTACTAGATGACTTTTACAATAATTGGAACAGCTTTATTAAAAGCTTGGATCACTCAGCTGGTTAAAGAGAAAGACACAGGCCAGTGTTCATCTGGGAGTTTCTTTCTGCCAACTGTTAAATGAAAGATGCTGTAAGGTGCTTAAGATGTCTTTTTTCTTTTATTCTTTTTCTTTTTTTTTTTCTTTTTTTTTTTTTTTTTTAAGATTCAGTTAACAAGGTCTCGTGCAAAAAAATATTCTCTCCAATATGCTGATTTTTCAGTCCAGACTGGGCTCTGTAAGTTAATGGCAAGTAACCAACCCTGTGTTTTAAGTATTACATCTGATTTCTGTGTCTTTTGGTCATATGATTCTTCAGACAAATCAGGCATTTAAAATGTTGTACTCAGAAACTGTGTTTGAACTTTGATTATCTTAAATAGTTTTAAAGTTTTAGAATAACTTGAAAAGTAAGACTGCTAAGAACTCCAAAACAAAAACTCTGTAGGGAATTTGATTGAAATGAAAAGAGAGGATAAGAAACATCCTGTGATAAACACAAGCTTAATTTTGGTTATGTGTCTATTGATGTCTCTTTGTGGTTTATATATACAGCCTCTTGTGGGTTTCTCAGAATGCGTACCACCATGAAAAGTGTTAAGATACAACCAGTATTTCCATACATGCAGTATTGTCATGCAAAGTGTTTTGTGCCCATGGGGTGCAAAAAATAGCTGTCTCCAAGTGTGTCCTGTCTCCAGGTGTGGGCTTAAGGTGTGTGTGTGCTGCCCCCTGCCCCATACCCGGCCGCCAGTTACTAAGAAATTGCTTAGAATATTTTGCCTTCCCTTTCTCCTGTGCTTCAAATAATGCCCGGGTAGCTCCCTTGAAGCCCGAGGTATTGGCTATGACTGTCATTTGCACACTTACAAATGTTGCAAGTCTTACCTTATATAAATGATTATGAGAATTTTAATTCTGTTTAATTTAGCTTGTATTTTGAATTAAAATCTGCTGATGCAGTGTCCCGTAGCAGGGGCTGGACAGTTTGTACTTTTACTTGGTTCAGAGTTCTAAGTGGGAAGCCTGATGTCAGAAGTGGTATCTTTTTATTTACCAGTGGAACCTTCAGTGTAATCTGTATTTCTAATAATACAAACAATTTGAATGCTGCTTTCTCACTAGTAGGCCTCCTTTCCAATTCTCTTCTAAAATAGCTCTGTGTTTAAACAAATTCCCTGCCAATCCATAGTAACAGTGTAAGATTCCCATATATGGCCATTATAAAACCTAAATCCTTGATGGAACAATAGAGACAGCAAGTTGCTCCTGACCTAAGACATTAGTAACTCTTTCCAGAGGCCTAAAATATAACTGTAATATTTAGTAGTATTAGTCTCTTTCATTTGAAGCCATGAACTTCACTAGCAAAAAAGTGTATAGTGACATCTGCTAATAGGATTCTAATTTCAAATTATGAGCACTGGGCCGGATTCTGTTCTCATTTACATCGAAGCATAGTAATTGAAGCTCCTTCAGGTAGCTAGAAAAATAGGGTTAATTATGTCCCTAATTATACTCCTATTTTCTGCTATTTTCAGTATTATTAAAGCTTTTTCTAAGGATCAGGCAAGAAAAGTAAAGCATGTTTTCCCAGGAACTTTGCATGTCCTGTACTGCTTCTCAGGGAATGAGGTGGTCAAGCCCAGGCATACGTGCGTAAAGGCAGCAGCAATGACAGGATTAACACATTGAAGATCCTCTAACACTGTTCTTGAGATTAGATTCAGGATATAATTTTTCCTGCCACAAAATGGGCTAATCAGGGTGGTTTATAGATAATAAAAAATAAATGTGGTCACTGCCACTTCTCGTTGCGCCATGTTTTGTTTAGCAATTACAGGCAGTTCTAAAGAACTACAAATATTTTGAATTTCAGAAATACATGAAAACCTGGGATTATGTTCAGCTTTACAGACTTCTGGCCATATTTTCAAAGGGTTCTTTAAAAATGTCTGAAAAATGTGCAAGCGCAAACACATGCTTCTAAGTGTGATTACCTATTCTGTGAGTTGATTACCTTTTCCATGTGACTGCCTGGTTTTGGCTAATTTGGCAATCCTTGTGTCAACGAATTCCAACTGACAGCATCGATAATTTAGTCTGCACGATAACTGCAATTTAGCTCCTTTGAACATGAAAGTACTCTTTGTGAATTGCTGCACTTTCACATACACACAGCAAATAAATACTCTGGTAAAATTTATGGGACATGCATGTAGATGCTCCTGTGAAAGTTTGGCTGCTAACATGACTGAAGTCAGTGCTGCTACCTAAGAAACTGAAAACAGGTTTCTTTTTAGAATGTTTTTTTCTAATCATGCTTATAGACTCATCCCAAATAGGTAGACCAGCGGTAGAGAACATCTATGGAGTTTTCAAATAGTTCTTTTTCTTTCGCTCTTATTATGGATGGCAAGGTGCCTTTTGCTTTGAGTACACAGATTCACTACCCACCAAAGTTTGTCTTTTCTTAACATATCCACTGAATTTGGCATTGTGCCTGTGTAGCATCTTCTTCTGTGTGCCAAGGGCACTGCTTGCCACAGCAATAGCTCATTTCTGAGTAGACTATTTCAGATACCTGGTAAGATACCTGATGTAAATAAGGATTCACTGGTGTGCTTCTCTCTTTTAAACTGCTCCTGGCTCAAAATTGTTTATTTGGATTATCTGGTTCTGTGGAAATTTCCTTTCCAGCTACTTCAGTATTATTTCTGGCTTTTTGTCCCTCCTCTCTTGAGACGTAAGCATCTGTCTGAAGAACGGCTAGGCCTTCAAATACAGATCTTGTGGATTGCTTAATTTCAATTTCAGTCTATGTGGTGAATATATTTGCTCACATTTGGCCAGATTGGCTCTTTGGTTATGCAGCTAATCACTGCCTTCTGATATGGATGCTCAAGTGAACTTTGTTTACTTGCATTTGCCCCATAAAAATGTGACAGGAAAGACTGGCTAAAGTAAATTCAGAGACAAAGCTTGGAAGCCTTACATCTAGTGTATACATCTATACACTATTTTATACTGTGTTCTGTTATTTCCTGCACTCAAATCAGGAAAGATAGGGATGGGCAGGAAGACATTCAAGATGCAGACCTGCCTGTAATGGAAGTAGATAGATAGTAAGAAAAAGCAGTCTCTAATCTCACATGCATGTAGTGCATATCATGTAGACCACATAACTCAGTGAACCACAATGGCTGTAAGATAAGTAACTTCTCTCCTTCCTTCCTGATCTTTTAGCCTCAGAATTGAGCAGCCCAAAAGCCATAGCTCAAATCCCGGGTAAATCATAAATTTAATTAATTTGCTGGGGCTAATCCTAGTTCTGCAGGTCAGTAAAACATTGGTACAGTTTTGCACAGAAGCAGAGCTACCAGTTTCTACTTACGAAGGGGTCTCAGTAGTAGGAGGAGGGGGACATCCGTGGAGTTAGAATAAGCAACTCTTGGTAGAGCTGAAGATTTTTCATTTCCCACATACACTGCTGTTGGCAAAGTCTCTATACACCAGTTTGCTCATCAACTTTCTCCTTGCTTATCTGTTCTTTTTCTATGTCACTTTTCCCCCCCTTTGTTTTCCCTTTTAATTTAAAAGACTCAGTATAAATACTCCTGTTGTAGCAGTCAGTGAGACTTAAGTGCATTCTAAACTTAAGTACCTTGAGAGTAGGTAAATTTTGCCAAAATGGGGCCTTGGTAAGAACCTTGGGGTAGCATTTGATGGGGAGAGTCGGCAGCCTTGAATGTATCTTTTCATTGTTTGAAATAAAAGAACTTGGATGTAAAGCAGCGCATTCAGGTAGCGATGGCCTCCAGCACTTCGGTGGGCTTTGTAGACAGAGGAATTCAAAAGAAACCCCCTCAGCCCAGCTTTAAAGTCTTAGGAATGCTTTCACTGTGGGAAGAAAAATTCTTCAAGGTAAGGCCCCTGTTGGAGCAAAGCCTTTGGACCTATCTACTGTATGTCTACTTAAATCTAAAAGAAAACTCTTCAGACCACCCACATCTTTCTTTGCTTCATTGTTGTTTTCAGTTTGCTTTTTCAGAGGATTAGTGCTAGAGTAAACTTCATCGTCTCACTGCCTTGAAAAAATTCAATTTTGTGTAAAGTGAAAATTAGACTCTTAAATCTGCAAAGTGAGCTGTTTATCTTACAAATTTATTCTTTTTTATTGGGCCACACATATTCTAGATAGAAAGATAAAAGGCAAATGGATAACAGGCCATCATTTAGAGTGACATATAGCAAAACATAACTAGTAGGCTTAGTCGGTAAATTCCTCCTGAGTGGCTTGTTAGTTTTATCTATATATTTATCTATAATGCTGATATACTATTTATTGAAAATCAAAATAAAATTCTGCAGTTTATCATCATGCATTCTGTTTTTTTCACTTCAGAAAAATCATTTTGCACCCAGGAATTAATTTTTTCCTGAACCAGCTTGAGACATAACTATATGCAACTTTTGAGGAGGAAAAAAAAAAAAAAATCTGGACTCTTTAGGAAGCCTGGAATTATAAACTAGAACGTATATGTGTGTTTCTGGACTCATAAAGACAAAATAAACTTCTGCAGTATGTTACTTTATATACTTGTGAACAATTCAAAGTGACAGTTACTAGATTTCTAACTTAAATATTGTGCTTCAACTCTGCAGTCTAAGAACAATCAGAAAATGTTAAACAAGAATTTGATGAGAAAACTATCAGGTTTTACCTTTTAAAAATTAGCAATAACTTGATTACATGCATGACTAAGAAAAGAATTTATATATATATGTATAAATCACTGTATCATGCCCTTCTTTCAGCTTTAAGTGAAATAGTTTAGAGGGACCATTTTATAATAAATAATGAAATGCCTGTTAATGTTACTTTTTCCAGAGATGTGGGTATTTGGGTCTCTGCTACTGTGTGAATAGTTTTTGTTTGAGCCAAAATGTTTAAGTCTTTCTCATGTCCCATCACTTCCATTTAAAAGGCAATGCTGTGTAAATTGCACTATGTTTCCTGACAGCTTTAGTTACATGTCAAATGGGTAAAGGCAGAACGTTTTTAGTCAGTAATTCGTGGTTGAAATTATCAAGCCTCTGCATGCAGATTTTCACTATATGCTCTCCACCTCAAAAGAACCCATACAGTTCAGCTTTTGCACAGGGGTCTGACGATGTGCCCATGTGTATGGCACCTCTGAGGCATGCCAGGAGTATAAATCTGGTTCAGGGTGTCAACATTTGCCATGGTACTTTTTGGTGAAATTGTGAACTGATATGTGTATGGAATATTATGTGCCCCTCTAAGTACAAGTGAGTCTTGTGTGGTTTGAATAATTACTAGTTTAAAGTGCCCTACATTTTTGCAATTTTTATGTCATTCTTTTGTAAGTTATTTTGTTCCTAGCCTGCTTGCATAGTAGCAGCCTGTGCAAGATAGCTGAGAATTATTGTTTCTTTATATCTAGAGAGAGATGTTCTGGAGCCTCACCCCTTGTATTACGATGCAAAGTGTAGCTGTAAACACTGAAGGAGGAAACTCAGGAGCTGCGTGTGAGAGGGAGAAGAAATTCTCCTCATCTGACCAATTTTTCCATTGCCTTTCCCATAATATTAGGTCTCTCACTAGGCTGTGTGTTGTAGCTCCAGTGCTGAACTGTTGCAGAGGGAAGTTGATTAGCTTCCTTGTAGTCAACACCACCGCTGTTGGAACCCCTCCCACTGCAATCCTCATGTTTTAATATACTGATGCAAACTTTTTTCCCTCTTAAAAGCATACAGATTTTCACAATACTTATAAATTAAACAGATTCAGCAGAACAACAATCTCAAACTTTTTTTTTTTTTTTTTTTTTTTTAAACTAATAGGAACTAAGCAAAAGAAGAAATCAAACCAGCTGCTGACACAGCTGTTTCTTTTCTTGTATAATTCAGTTCAATATAAAGGTACCATATGCTGCTTAAAATGATGATAGGAAAGATGAAATAATTTAAGACAATAACAAGAAAATACAGAAATTGTCAGCATTCTGTCAGATTTAAAGAATGAAATAGACAGGTGTAGTATTGACATGTTTAACTTTGTGTTGTGTTAGCAGTTTTAGCGAGAACAACTTCTGACATGTGCTGAAGTGATGTGAGAACATTTCTGTGTTGCAGACATTGGAGAAGAAGCTGGGAGATCTGTAGGAGTCCAGCAGCCAGCTTTACTGAGAGACAGGAGCCTTGGTTCTGCCATGAAAGACTGCCCATATTGTGGAAAAACTTTCAGAACATCACATCACTTAAAGGTCCACTTGAGAATACATACAGGTGAGAGGAACGAGTGAGCAGAGCGCTGTTGACATGCCACGTGTGTGTGGGTTAATGTAATATGTGGCTAGGAGCCTTAATTCCCAATGTAGATTTGGACTCATTAGTTGGAGAAAGTCGTTTGAGAAAGATATATGACAGTCTTAAATAAAAGCACAAGGAATGTGTTGTTGGATAAAGACCACTATAATAGAATCATCTTTTCCCAGTTGAGGTTATTTCTGTCTCATTCCCTGCTTCATCACTGTTTCCTTCAATTACCCTTGTCCTTCAATAGCATAAGCCTGTTGGTTTCAGACTTAGTTATACTAACTGCTTCAAAGGCCTTCCTTAGCATCTGCTTAGGGATTCTGTATGTTTTTCTCAGAGTTACTATTTTTGTTCCATTTAGCACACTGATTTTTAATCTCTCACTGTTCATATGAATGCATCAGCTTCATGAATCTGCCTGTTTTTTTATTTATTTATTTTCACTAGAACTCACCCAGCTTAGTACATGTAAGTAGTAAAACTTACCATGTTTTATTTTAGGACCAGTCACAGCATTTCTACCCTACAGAGACTTACTACTGATCTGGATTCTCACTTTTTGTCACTCTTTGGGTGGTCTGCTCTCAGTAGTAGTAAACCATCCCACTGCACTTAAATTAAAATACCTTGTTTGCTTAAAAGTACATGTGTGCATGGTAAAGTTGACGTACAGACAGAGTATATGTTTAAGAAGACTTACTCTATCCATAGTTAAAATCTGACATACAGTGTTGATATCCATCCAGTTTGTGTCCAATGTGATACAGTTTTCTTCCAAGACTTAAGTATTGTGGTAGGCTTTGGGACAGTATGCAAAACTGGATATTTAGGAGACTTCTCTTTGGAAGCAGACATAGTGAACACTGCAATTGTGAAGTCATTCTCATTTTGAACCATTTAAAATTAATTTCAGAATTATCCTGCTGCTTTTCTAATTCATAGGTAAAATAAATTACATGAAGAAATACTTTCCAGTTGTACGTCCACCTTGAAAAGCTCCACTTTCACTGAAGTACCAGATAAACAACATTTTCCTCCCTTCCCAAAATAAACAGTCATATTTCTCCCATGTGCTTGCACAGATATACTTAATATTTGGATTGCAAGTATAAGGCCTGATATAAAAAAAAATGAAAATGAAGGCTGAAAATTATTTGAAGAAAAACATGTCACTGTTGAGATGTGAAAGTTGATTCATTGTATTTTTTTTTCTTGTTTTGCTGGATTGTGGATTAGGAGTATATATGCCACACTGGTTTGATCTGAATTTTAAAATTTGGCACCCTAAGATAGTTTTGTCTGATTGGGTTGCAGGGTAGGAATATTCTTTCCCATGTGCTGGACTTTGTGAAAACCCTATTTATGTGCTCTATTTATGTGCTTCCTAATGTAATAAAAGTAAATAAATGATAGTTGTTTTATTGGAAAATAATCTTGTAAATATTAGTTTTAAACAGTTTGACATTTTTACTGTTGGAGAAGCAAAGGAAAATTCTTTAAAATAACCTGAGGATATCCACCTCTCCCCTTTGCTTTATTATCTAGTGGTCATTTTGTTCTTGTTTTAAAGATAGCAGTGATTATGCATTTGGTATTTGTGGCTTAGAACTGGTAGAAAGTAAATTAATTGCAATGGAAATAGTCCATAAAACTTGCATATTAAAACTGACTAAACAAAATTAAAACAAGAAAAAAATAAGCCATGTATAAAATAACAACAGCAAAAAAAAAAACCACCGTACAGACTGTTGAAACAACATTTGCAATATATTTAAAAACCATTATCATTTAAAAATAGATAAAGATCAATTTCCATTAGGTTGAGATCAAAATATTAGTAAATAACAAGAAGAATATGTTTAAATGGAGCAGTATTTTACATATTGGAAATAATCCTAATAAATATTATAAAAATGTAAATTGGCAAATTACTAGAGTTATTAAATACAAATTAAGTTGCTTTGCAGTAAATGGAAATGATGTAATAGATACCAGTTATTAAACAAATACCGGTTACCTCATACTTACCAGGGACAGTTTCCTGCCTTTTATGTCACACTGCCTTTATTATATGCCTGGATAATATAACTGACTGATAAAAAACACTTTACTATGTTTCTCCACTACATTAACTCAATTACCGTTCTTGTTCTCACAGCACCTGTTTGTTAGAGATGAGCTCAAGCAGTTCAGCAGAAGTCAGGTTCCTTTGAACATCTGTGTGTTTGGAGGCACATGAGTAGGTTGGTTTGGTATGCATGCCAAGGCAAGACCCAACGTCTGATCCAGCCGGGAGGTGCTTCTGTGGCACTTGGCCCAAAAAGGCTAGAGAAGCTGTTTAATCCCCCATAAGACGAGGAACCCGTTCTCTATTTTAGAAGAATTAGCTAGTGTCCTGGGTGGCTTTTTATTTCTGTTGGGTGTTTAATGGTTGCAACCTTCTCCACATTGAATCTCCATTTCTGTGCAGTTTGCTATCATATAATAAGCTTACGAAGAAAAAGAAAATAAAATCAAGGTTTTATTTAGCATGTTGAGTAGAGTTCCAACACACAAATGTAGATTTTTCTTCTTACCTATTTCAATGATATTCAGCCAGGAGGAGCTTTAAGGGGAAGATGGTAAGATATGATTTCTGAGTGTTCCCATATGATAACAAGAAAAGGGCATAATTATGTGAAATTAGTTTCGCCTTTCTTGCTCTAAAAGCAGTTGAAGGATGAGACAATTTCTTAGTACAGCTCTGGAGAGAAGAGAGGAACAATTGTCTGGGCAAAATGCTTCAGAGCCTTGGGGCTTAGAAAGGACAGACAGAACTCTTGTAGCCCATCCTAGATGACATTTTTAAGTTGACCAGTGGATGATGACAGACTGTATGGTCCTGTTTCTTCAGGGCTACCTACCTCAACTCACACAACCTCACTGCGTGAAGAGATGCAGAAATAAGGCTAAATAATGTGTATGCACCCTATCACATAGTACATGTGGGTGGACTGGCCCTTTTGGGATTCAGCTTCCTGGTTAGAAAATAGTATATAATACAGCTGAAAAGTTTATAACATTGAAGATTAAGAGATACTCAGACTTTGTGAAAAAGAAAACCAGCTAGACATCTCAGACCCATAATGTGCCATAAGCAGATGCTTGCAGAGTTTCCATTTTTCCCTTCTGGCAGCAGCAATTTAGGGTTACTTCATTCAGAGAGCTGAGCAACATCTTTGTGTTCTTGAGCACTCTTAATTCCCTCTGAAATAAAATCAGTGGGTCAGTTTTTAGCTCCTGCGAAGGTCTTTGGACTGCAGAGAAGCAGTGTAAAAAAATATGTCTTCTGCTCTACTTTTGACAAGGAACACGTTATGTAGGACACAGTTTCAGAGTAGCTCTAGCGCCTCTTTACACTTTGCATTAGCATTCAAATGCTACTGCAGTCATAGACTAGTTTGGGTTGGTGTGGTCATTAGGTGCTCAGGTGTATTCCCAGTCTGACTGGCTCAGTTAAATGCCTTGATTAAGGAAAAAAGAACAATGTACATGAGCATAGTAGAGCCCTGAAGAAGGTTTGGGCTGTGCCGAACAGAAGAAACCTAAGAAGGAGGGGTAGGAAGAAAACACTTGGCAGGGCTGTGTCCATTGACTGAGAGCATGTTACGATATGTATGACACATCTTAAACATACTAAATTTATTATATACATTTACAGTGTTACTGCATTTTGCCTTGGAAATGCGACCAGTCAATTTTAAAACTTGCTTAGATGAATCAATTGAATACGGTAAAAATGGTGCTGTTTTAAATGAATTCAACTCACATTTTCTCCCTAAAAAAGACTGCCTGTTGCCATTGTCTGAAGGCACTTGTAGTGGGATGAGCAATATGAATAATTAAGGAAAATGGGTATGTGTGCTCCAAGAGGAGACAGTTTTGGTATTGAACATCCTTTATTCTTATATTTCTAAGATGAACTAAAAGGACTTTTCATTTCTCTAGATTTCTCCAGATTTCCCATCTTTAACATTATACAGCATGCCTTTTCTCCTGTCTTAATGACATCCCAAACTTTTGTTGAAAATAATTGATTGAATTTAAATTTCCTTAAAAGTTTAAGAGGTAATGTTACAGTATAAATTTCCTACCAAACACTAAGTAGGGAAATATCCATTAGTGAAATTAACTACAGTTTCTAGGTAGCTAACAATGTGCAGTATACAGTAGGGCATGGCTAATGAACACTGCAGTGGGTGATATTTCATTATACAAATTAATGCTCACATTTTAATGGGAAAGTCACATAATGAATCTCAGCTTCAGTGACAGCAATTAGAGACACAGATTGTCCCCTTCTGGACAAGGCACTGTTTAGCAATAAGCAGCTGTGTAAAAAGTCTTCAGGTTTACAACATATATATATATGCTTTGGGGGAATTAGTGTACAGTTTATATTAATGTACTGAATCTTCCCTGCAAAGTAACAACTGTATTTATCTCTCTGTGTTTTAACTAAGTAAAGACATATAAAGAGGCTAAATAAATATTGTAGATGAGATATAAATAAAAGAAAATATGTAATTATAAAACTTTATAAAAATTACAATATTTTATTGTAATGCCTAGGGCACAATTGAAAAATCTTTAATAAACAGAGTCAAAAGCATCACAAGTCTGTCCTTTCATGGGCTAGGGGTAGTTTCATCTTATATAATAGAGAAAAACTACTAGTAAAGGAAAGTGGTAAAAGCAAGAAGTTAACTAGTATTTCTGACAAACAGATTAATTGTGTGGTGAAACATGTGCAGGATCCAAAAATAATCCTACAGAACCTTTGATATTCCATTTGGTTTAAAAAGTGTGAAGTGAATGATTAGAATGATAAAAGAAATTACTGTGTAAGAATAGGCATAATAATGAACTAATTAAACCATACAGCAATTCATTTCTAAAATATCTGCTGCACAATGGATAAAATAGGTTATCAATAACTGTTTCAATGGTAAAATAAAAAAATGCTGGAAAATGTTTTCAATATTTTCATTAAGCAGTATTCTGCAGAATTGTAAGATGTTTGATTTCATTTGCTTTGCATGAGAGAAAACTAGCTTGTTTAGAAATATATAGGCTCAAATTGCAACTCACATTGTCCCTGAGTGACTGTCAAGCCCCCACTGCTGGCTGCCAAAGCATGAGGTGTTGGGGTTCTTGTACTGATACCCAGCCCTCACTGTACAGAAAAATTAATAGAGAAGCCCACAGCACTAAACATAAGCAACTATTTAAGAAGTACAGAGATTTAGTAAGGGGAACTAAAAGTAATAATAAAAATATGCATGTGGCTATCAGGGTTACAGAGGACAGGGTAAAATTCTGTAGATCTGGCAGGTTTAACAATTTGTGTCTTGCTAATACTGGACAAGAGTGGATGAAAAATTACTAGCCATAGTGTAGAAGACTAAATATTCTTCTGTTCTTAGAAAGAAACATGGTGGGTTTTATAAGTATTTTCTAATGATACAATTCCGCCACTAACTGATGGCTCTGTCATGCTGTAGCCCACTACATTTTAATGTTTTTTTATAGTGAATGTGACTGGATAAAGTCTTAAAAATCCTGGCTGAAGAGCTCTCCAAATCGTTAAAGTTCATTTAAAAAAACAAATCTTGGAACATTAAGCAAGTTCCGAAGCATTTGTAGTAGTAAAAAACTACTCCCTGTCTCTCCTGCTATTTCCAAAAAGAATATGAAGACCTTGAAATTATAAATGGACTATCCTGACATAAGTATTGGGTAAAATTACTAAATGAATTTGTTAACTAATTAAGAATTGGCAGCATAGTTGATTCAATTTTACTTTATGTAAGTAGGTTTTATCATATCTCTCACTTTTTTTGTGAAAGTAGCTTGTTCTATGTGACAGTACCTCCCCCCCCCCCAAAAAAAAAAAAAAAAAAAAGTATACAGAGATGAAGTGGCACATAAACTGGCAGTTCCACAGCAGTGCTTTCATCTTCATCTATTTAGTATTTCATTATTTGGAAGAGTATATAAAATCACTGTTGATAAAATTTACCAATGGCACAGAAAGGGTAAGATGCTAAAAATCATGGGGAGGCACTGATTAGTCACTTAGTCAAGTGGGCTCTTTTCAAGAATATGAATTTTAAATCAGCGGAATGTAAAGGAACAAATACTAGGGGTGTTGATGAACTGGGCCTAGGATTATGGTAAAGAAGCAACAGATTATGAGCTGTTAGTTGACTGCTATAGCTATGGATGTAGACAGTCTTGGACTGTATGAGATTACTGTTGAGCTGAAATTTCAGCGAAGCTTTAGTGGGCACCCATAATTTAAAAAGACATTGAAAAATTGGGAACAGTATTCCACTCAAGAGTGAGAGAAGGTGAGAGGTGACTGACTTACTGTCCTCAAGTATCTTCCTTAGGGAATAGACTTTTTTTATTCAAAAAATCTGTTTAATCTAGCAGGGGAAAATGTAGCAATGTTCAGAAGTAGGAAGCGGACTTGGGATGAATTCGAGCTAGAAATGAGACACACATTTTGAGTAGAGAAAATACTTAACCAGCCAAAATTTTTACCTAGAGGCATGTTGGATTCTTCTTCATTGCTGTGGTTGAAACAAAATATGTTTAAACTAAACCGAGTAAGTTTTGTTTCAAATTATTGTTATGATTTGATTCAGGAATTATCATGTGAGGGCCTTTGGCCTGTATTGTACAGCAGATCAGACTAGATGATCATAATTGTCCCTTCTGGCTTTAAAATCTGTAAATCTATTTATAATCTGGCTGTGGTCTCCTTGCAGAGCCTGTAGCAGATAATTCCTGTGACTAGTGTGATCAGATTGTGTTCTGAGCAGGACTGGTGATAGCTTGAATAGATTATACATCTGTGGTGTTTGTACAACCTACTATACAAATAGACCTGTTTCTACTGGGCAGTGTGTCTGTTTCCAGGTATCTACCAAGCTTTTGTGCAGATTTTACAATCAACATTGAATTTTTACTGTCTTATTACATCCTGATATAAAATAGTTCTTGTGAGATGTCTTGTAAACCAGGGCAGTAGATAGATCAGAATGTGATGATGTTGCCCAGATAAGTTATTCTCTGTAGGATTTTTTTTTTTTTTATATTGTACATACTAGAATATTCTCCATTTCTACTCCATTGTGAAAAGGTTTCAAGGGATGCAAACAGGGCCAGAGAATTAGCAAGATCAAGATGGTCATCGCCTTCGTGAACAATGAAAAATGACTCTTGGATATGAAATGCAGAAAATTATTTTGAAAAAGTCATGTTCCCTCACTCCTGCATGGCAACATTAATTTATGTGGACTAATATTAAGTGCTAAATAACTCATCTGGACCCTGCTCTTGGCAATATTACCAGGGTAGTCATTACACGAGGATGAATTCTCTGAAACCTTTCCTCAAAGTATGAGATACAAACATACAAACAGGTGGTCTTCTAACAAGAATCTTAGCCTACCTCTCCTGTTGCCCGTACTATTTTTGGACATGTACTATTGCAAGTTGCTGATAGAACCCTAGAAATTAGAGGTTCTTTGACTTTTCTGTGGAAATTGGTTTGGATTTTGATCAGTTTAGTTGAGGTTAGATTGAGCTTTTCCCACAGCAGCTTGTAACTCTATTTTATTATTTGTACAGGGACTTACGCAAGGCATAGCTGGTTGTTAATTTGAATGAATGAAAAAGCATATTTATATCTGTACAATTGCTGAATTTAGGAAATACTGACACACTAAATTTAAAAGATTCAGGGATGATTTACTCCATTCTACTCCCTTTTCCTACTGCCTGCCCTTGAAATGGAAGCAGTTTATATTGCTTTGAAGTAAACTAATCACTGCCAATATTTGGATCTAAAAGAGAGGAGAGATGTTTTTAACAGCTCCCTTTGAACAATGTTTTTTGGCCAGTCCTGTATTGTAAAGGTGGCACAGTGTGTTGCTACATGTTGAATCCAGTTTCAGACCCTCAGCTTTAGATCTCATTTCTAGCCATGCAAGAGGTGGGAGCACCACAGAGGCAGTGTACCAAGGCTGGGAGAGATCTGAACTTTTTATCACGCTGTCTCAGTCAGTGTCTTCTTTCAGTTCAATGCTTATGGTGTCGGTGGTGAGCTGTGTCCAAATCTCTTCTGTGGAAAGAAAGCTCACCCAGTGGAGAGATCTTCAAGCAAAAAATGTATTGACTTCAAAGCTTAGTAATTTATAATAAGAGTATGTCTGGTTCTTTAGACTGAAGGTGCTTTAGAAGTACAAAATATTACTAGTATTTCATCTAGTTAGTATATTCTAACTCACTTTACCCATTTTTACCTCTGCCTACTGCTTTGCACAGCAGGTTTTTATCAACTTCAGTGCAGCCTATATTTAAAACTTCTCCTCCCAGCAGAAGCAATAACCATAGTGCCTGCAATGCCGGGACACTCTTCTTAATGGTGTCACTTGATGTGCAATGCAAACACACACTGAACTATCATTAGAATAAAAGGAAATGCTCAATATAATTGTGTTAAAGATTTCCATAAATGCATAGGGAATGCTGAGGAAGAGCTTTGCAATTGAGAGGAGTGAAAACTCAAAAATGAGAGCTTTTAACCTTAAAAAGTCTGGTACTTGTTTTTCAGCAGTTGTGTCAGAGTTCAGGAGTGACTGGTGGGACAAACATCAGAATAAGAGAAAACAGCTCAAAAATATGGCAGTATGTACCCACTGTAAAAGCAATAATTAATATTTGCCCAATTTCTGTCTGGCAGCACAGCTGTCAGAGTTTGCACCCTCCCCAGCAGCCCTGCAGAAATACAAACAGACAGCCATTGTCCGCTCTCCCCTTGTCCTGGCCCTGCAACCCCTGCTGTGGGTGAGTGGGTGTGCTCAGGGTCCCACCTGAGACCGGGAAAGCACAGGCAGGTGTGATCCATCTCAGTGTAGTGATTCTTGCTCATCAGTAGGAACTGTTTGTTTTTGCACAGCTCCCACTGAAATGCAGCCCTCACTTGGTAGTGGTGGAGTATTAGAATTTAATGACATGACTGTGGAAGACTCAGAACTTGCACTGAAGTGTCTGAATCTGATTTCTTCTACTAAGTTGTGTGGACCCAGGTCTAAAGCATGAACCATGCTAATTGTTACTCTTCTTCTACAGAACACCTCTTGTTTGAGGTGTTGCACTTTTCTCCCCTGAAAACATTGATTAATGTTGTTGATGTAAAGCTCCCATGTCTCACCATTTAGCTTTAGGATTACATTATAGATTTAGAATTTCCACTGCTTGTAATTTACTTCAGCCCCATTTGAATCGCAGCAAGTATCCAGCCAGGCGCCTGGTCAGTAAGCTTGCTCACGCAGTGCTACGTGCTCATTTGAGCAACCTCAACGGTGGCAGGTGTCCCTGCCCATGGCAGGGGTTTGGAACTCAATGTTATTTAAAGTCCCTTCTAACCCAAACCATTCTATAACTGTTCTGTAAGTTTTCTGGTGTCACCTCTCATCAGTATATTCCTGCAATCAGTGAGAGGAGCAGCTTCCCAAGTATTCACCAGCCTTTCAATTGAGCCTGTAGCTTAAATAACAAAAGTTTGGAATCCTTTCAGTTTTGTTTTAAGCAGATTTTGAGGTTATTTGAAAAAAGGTAACTTTCCAGCTGGTTTTGTGAACTACATATCATTATGTAACATTTTTGCTATGGAGGAAGTTTTCAATTTCATTATTGTACTGTTTGGAGAAGGCTTGCCTTTCTTGTTTGGATAATGCAAGGAAAAAGCTATGTAGAAAAAAGAAAATACTTTTCTTGTTGAGATCCTTCATAGAAATAATTACAACTACTGGCAGTTCACAGATCTTTCAGATTCTTGTCACTTTTAGAGAGTATTTCCATACTTCTTCCTTTAAAAGGAACTCTGCATTGCTAACAAGTGCTCTGCAAACATTTAGGTATACATTTGCTTAGATGTACGTTCTTTTTGGGTATGTCTTCATGATTGTATGTGAGTATTTATTATATGTGTAATATCTTCTACCTCTTTTAAAGTATAGGAAGAACACTGAGAGTTTAGTGTGGGATTCAGATATATCTTTAATTCATTAAAATCACCCTATATGTTTTAAAACTCTATTCAAGCTAATCGTATAAAAGCATTGCTAGTAGGTTAATTGCACGTTTTACTACTTGAGCATTAGAAATGCCATTAGCACAAATTTAAAGGACTGCAAAAACCCAGTAGATAATACTAATTTCAAATACCGAAACTAAATATATTTTGTACTTTTTTTATTACTTGATTTCTTTTTTATTTTATTGACTACTTTTTATTTTAACTATATGTTCTTACATGCTGCAATCATAATGTAGTGTAATGATATTAATATTTTATAAAATCTGTATTTATAGTTCTTTATTTAGAAACAATGCAGTAGGTCTGCAGATCTTTGAATCCTTCTGGAATGGTGCCCTCCAAATAATGATAAATTACTTGTGCAGTATGCCATTTGCTAATTATATCCATGATTTACTGCAGAGCAAGACTTAAATCATTCATTTCAGTCTTGCGTAACACTGCCATAAAAATTTTAAGTTTAAAAATGGTTTCCATGTGTATAATTTAAACAAATTTTAGAGCAATTGTATACACAAAATATTGCAACCATCCATTTGTTACATTCTTTGCTCTCTTTTTTTTAAACTTGTACTTTTAATGATTACTGTGGTTGAAATTGTTATGCTTCATTTTCATAATCATAGCTTTTAATTCTACAACAGTTTTCTACATGTTAGATTAAGAAAAGGATGGCTAATTGTGTGTAGATACCATGTCATCCCTGAATAGCCCCGCATTCTGGAAACCTATTTTGGAAAATTTCAGTTATGAATTAGTCTTCAATTAAAGGCATTTTTTTTTAATGAATTATTAGCTCCAAGATCTTCTTGTTTTCAAGCAGCTAATGTTCTTTTTTTTTTCTTCACTCATCCATATACCAGAGTACAGTTAATTCTCTATATTTTTCTCATTATCCATATGTATAGGTGAGAAGCCTTACAAGTGTCCACATTGTGATTATGCTGGCACTCAGTCTGCATCTCTCAAATACCACTTGGAACGGCACCATCGTGAGCGACAGAATGGAGCAGGACCACTCTCTGGGCAGACTGGAAGTCAAGAACACAAAGATGAGGCACCAAGTAAAAGTTCTGTCTTTATTAGACCAGATATATTGAGAGGAGCTTTCAAGGGGCTTCCTGGTATCGATTTCCGAAGTGGTATGGTCTCGCAGCAGTGGGCATCAGGAATGCTGTCTTCTGGAGATCAGCAAGGACAAGCAGCTGGCATGTCATCTGAAGTACCTTCAGAAAATATCAAGGGTTCAGACATATCTTCCAAAGGAACACACTTCTCTGAACTTGGCCGTGCTTACCAGAACATGGTTGGGAATGGTGTGAACTTCCAAGGGTCTTTGCAAGCTTTCATGGACAGCTTTGTCCTAAGTTCTTTGAAGAAAGAAAAAGAAATGAAGGATAAAGCTCTCTCAGATCAACTTTCAGGAAAAGCTCTGGGCTCAGATGGTGGTGAGGAAAAGATAAGCAGCAAGTCCTCACAGCGAAAACCAGAAAAGTCACAATATGAACCTCTTGACTTATCCGTAAGGCCAGATGCCGCCTCCCTCCCTGGTACATCGGTCACTGTGCAAGACAATATTGCCTGGCACGGCTGCTTGTTTTGCTCTTTTACAACTTCATCTATGGAACTAATGGCTCTGCACCTCCAGGCCAATCACTTGGGCAAGGCTAAACGTAAAGACAACATCATAGGGAACAACAAAGACCAATCTAGAGAAGCTCCAGCCCCGATTAATAAAGTGAGCTTGCTCGCTTCTTCTGTGCAGTCCAGCAAGGAGGCTGCAGTTTCAAACATGCTGAGCCAGCTGGACTCAGCTTCTGAGAAAATGACCCAAGGACAAAACAAAGAGACCCTGGGAGAGCAAAAGAACACTGCCTGGCCCAGCCACATGGAATCCACTTTTTGTAATTTTACAACAGACTTCTATAAGCAGTTTGGTGTTTATCCTGGTGTTATTGGCGCAGGAGCACAAAATTCTTGCACCAGTAATGAATCTGAAATAAAAAAACAATCCGAAGATGATCCAAATATTCTGCTCTCTGACTCTGTAAATAAAAGTGCTACTGATGACCTTTCTGACATAGCTTCATCTGAGGATATGGAATCTTCCAAGGAAGAAAACATTGAAGATGAAGACATTGACACAGAACCAGATATTATGAATAAGCAGTTGTCTGCCCTAAAAAAAGAAAGCAGTGAAGGAGGCGATAACATACAAAGTGCTGTCACCTCACAACCAACACAAGGGCTTGTATCACCACTGCCGCAAGCTTCAGAAAAGCAGTGGCACAGTCAGAATCTTCTATCCTCCCATGAAACTGCACAAGGAGTGATGAAACCTGAGCAAGTTCAGGGTCCACAGGTCCTGGAGAAGCAGATGAACATGTTGTCAGTCCTAAGAGCTTACAGCTCTGATGGCTTAGCAGCCTTTAATGGACTTGCAAGTAGCACAGCAGCTAGTGGATGTATCAAGAGACCTGACTTGTGTGGTAAGTTTTAGACCTTCTTTTAGACCATTTCAGAAAACACTTGTGCAGAATCATGAAGCTGCTCTTTAAATCTACTTAGTCATGTTTGTTAGTAATACATTTTTTTAAATGTTAAATGCTGTGGGCCAAATTCTAGTCTTATATGTGGTCTACTCCATTGAAATCAGCAGTGCTGCATGCATTTACTTATACAAGATTTTAGAAAGAACTTGCTTTTTAAACTAGAGTATCAGCAATATAGACTATCTGTGCTAGTGCATATGAAGGGGATATTTACTGCTTTAGCATACTCAAAGGAGAAAAAAGTTTATTTTCATGGTAACTTGCAAACTTTTCAGTATTTTGATATAAGTAAGAACCCACAAAAAAACACTGGATGCTTTGCCAAGCAAACCTTGCTTTTTCTTTCTTCTTTTTTTTTTATTTCCTTTTTCCTTTGAGTTGGGGTGTGTTCAATTACCACAATATTAACGAAATCAAAGGCCAAGTGCACGATATGTGTCTACCTGTGGTGAAAAGCCTGTTTGGTTTTTTTTAATCTTTTTTCCTTTTTTTGGTTTTTTTTTTGTTTGTTTGTTTGTTTTATTATATTTTTTGTTTTGTTTCAATGGCACCTTCACCATTTTCACTATTCTAACTAGCAGTTGTAGGAATTTTGATTTGCCTAATTAAGAATATGCCTTCAGGTAATTAAAAAACCAACAACACACCAAACAAACAACCCCCCTTTTACCCTTATTAGTCTCTGATTTAAAAAACTGCAGTCTTGATTCCTCATATCACACATATCCTATTTGACAAAAATGAGAGTTAAATCTATTTGGAACAAATGAGAATGAGGATTTTATTTTTTTAATTTATCTCCTATTTTGTCAGCATAGTTTGTGCTTGAAAGAGATTTTAGAATGCAAATCCTGTGAAAAACAGTATCACTTTAAAAAGCAGAGTCAGCAAGCATCACAAAAACTTTGGTAATGCTTGTTTCACTTAACCTTCAAACCAATCAGAAAACATTGTCAGAGCTGAACATGCACACTAAAATGTATACAAGATAAAATAAAAAAAAAAAAAAAAGAAGAAAAAAAAGAAGAAAATGTGTTCAACAGTTTTAAAGCCTGGCAATTTAAAATTAAACCCTAAATCTGCAAACACTTAAGAGTGGTTACCCTGGTTAACTTAAAGTTGGTAGGAGCTTTGTTTGACTTTACTACAATAGCGTATGTGCTTAAAGCCATAAGCCTTTCTTCGGGCCCCTCGCTGCATTTCCAAGTGTATTTGTTGGTCTTATGAAGAAGTCTGATTTCTCCTCACAAAGTTTATCTCATTTGTATTCTTGGAGCATTTTGGCTTCACCATATTGTCATTACTTAAACTGAATCAGGAGCCCAAGTATCTGCCCGGCCTTACTTGTAAATTTCCATGTCTCAGTGCACTAGGAACCAATTCAGAGAGTTGGAAATATTTCCAGATTCTTCAAAATCAGCAGTTACATTTCTGATGTTTTGAAAATAGTTGAAAGTTGATTTAATTTGCAGCTGGTACTTGGGTTTTATTTTTTTTTTTTCCTCTAGCTGCGGAGTACAATCAACCAGTTAAAAAAAAAAAAAAAACAAAAAAACAAAACCAAAAACAGAGAATGACTCTTCAAACAAACAAGTAAAAAATTGGAAAACCAAGATTAGTAGCTTTGTACAAAAGATCTTTATACTCCTTCCCAGACATAAGTTTTTTAAACAACAACAGAAAAAAAACCACCCTCTAAACTTATTATTGAAATGAGGTCATGTTACTTCCATTAGTTTTTGTTTCATCTTCCAATCAATTCAACAGACATTTTATGATGGCTTGAGTTTATATGATTTTAAAGACCGTATCCCTTTCACAATCTCTGCCCAGTGATAATGGATTTGACTAGAAGTATGAAGGGATAAAAAAGCCAACAGAAGCTTGTCTGTTCTACTTTTTTAAGCCATTTTTTACTGGAAAATGCAGTGCGAGTTCTCCTTTCTCCCCCCTCCAAAAATAGCTTTTTAAAATTCTTCAGTGACGATCTATTGAGTGTTTGCAGAATAGAAATATTAGGGCTGACTGTTTAAATATATTATTTCATTTTTCTCAATATTGCACAGTAAAAGTGGATAAGTATGAACAAGCCCCGTGTCAGTATTTTATTTTCTATTTGGTTGGCTTGGACACTGCCCACTTGAAAGTAGTGATTTTTGGGGATTTTTCATGTTCTCAGTGACATTTTATACTGTGAATTCACTCTATCTGTGCATGCTAGTGTTGGGAATCTCACCTGATGTTTCTGTGTTTGTAGATTAGCTATCAGGAGCATCTTTGTATATTAACCTTCCTTCCCTCTTGCACAAAGCCCATGACCTTATTTGAGGTTGCCTTTGTCTCTCCTACTGCCTGAGAGATCAGAAAACTTGAGACCCACTTCCAGCACCCAATTCCAGGGCATTATTCTTGTGTTCCTTTGTATTTTGGGAGACTCTGTGCATCTGCCTTTCCTTTTACAGCCAATGATGTGTGGGTTGTTGACATCTCAAGAGAGAACACTGGTGCATTGGTACACTTGATACAGTCCTTGCACAATCAAGACAGAAAGGTGTGGTGCTCTTTCCACAGTCATGATAGAGCGGAAATAAAATCGAAATAAAATATCTCAGCTTCAGTTAGCTGAGATTGCTTCTTTGATCTGCCACTCTAATTGAGTTAAATTTCTGGCTACATGAAAACAAGCTGGGATTTTCAATGATCCACATGGATCATTTTTAGTTGGCAGATTTTACCTTGAGATAATGGGTTAGGTTTTAAGGACAAATCTTGGCACAAAAAGGATTTAATCTCTAAAGGAGAATGCCACCAGCTCACATTATTGTTTTGGAAGGTCACCACACATGGGGAAAGCAGTCGTCAGTTTCTCTATATGTAGAATGAGAGAGACTGTTGATGCACACATCATCCATTTATGCTCCTACCATGCTTGAGGCTGTAGGGATGAAAGACACAATTAGGAAAGAACCATAATTACTGCATAATATAGAAATTTCCATGCCAAAATGCTGCTGAGAAAAACCACAAATATTTTTAATATTTCTCCTTTATTTACGTAGGAAAGAACAGAAAGAAATAATAAAACACCACTGATGAATTTAGAGTTACTCCTGATCTGTACTTGGTTTTGGAGTCTCAAGTGACTATACCTAGGGCCCAGTCTTATTAATCTTTGCTACCATGCAGTTTCTAAGAAGCATACACGCTTTTCCTTGCTGCTGGTCAGCCAGCAGCCCTTCATGGAGTTGAAGCCCAGGGCTATGTCTCCATGGCTTGGTAGCTGTCTTGAGCATTCGTCTACCCTGCTTTCACAGCCCTTGTTCATTTGAGAAATTGTGCTTGGAGGTTCTAGAACTACTTTGTATTCAAGTTTTGGCAGATCTGTTTTCCTTTCCCTTTATGCTCTCTTACTCTGCTTGTCTTCCCATATACATGTAGTTGTATCACAATAATGTTCCAAATCATTATTTTACATGTGATATGCACAGCATCTAGTTATGACAAGACCCATTCCTTTCTTTCTCTACTTCCCTTTAAATTTCCCTGCTTTGTGTCTAGGATGGTAAAGTTTCCCTACTTGCATTTTTTTGCATGGGAAGTGCATAGGCTTTCAAAGAAGAGCTGGTAGGCCACAGAACTATTGGCCAGAGATGATCCTGGGCGTTAGCTGGTTGCTTGATGGATTAGTGCTATTGAACCCACACTTAATGATGTCCAAAAGTATTAGTTCCGTGTTGTCTCTGTAAATCTAATTTGCTTCCATTCATGCTCGCTTTCCTGTGCAATTAGTGCTGTTTTCTTCTGTGTAGGCTCCACCCCGTTATCCCTTCTTTCACTGTAGGAAACCAGGGCAGGGCCCTTTGGATGTCTGGTAGCAGCTTTGGAGTTGTGAGCCTGCAGAGGCTGAGCACTTTCAGTTTCCTTTGGAGCAGAAAGCATTCAGAATTGCACAGAATTATTAAAATGTTCAGCATTGTAACTTTCTGAAATACCTTCCAAATGTGGAACTGCAGCACAGACAAGAGGGCTGGGCAAGGGGAAGATCAATTGTGGCAGATTATTACAGCTTTACTGTCACATAATTATAGTGCTCTACCCCAATGTTTAAATAGTGAATTTAGTTGTTGTAAATTGCTTATTGCCACAGGTGTCAAAACCAAAAAGATTATAATGCTAACCCCTTCAGAACTACCACCAACATATAAAATACAGAAAAAGATTTTTAATTGTTTGTGGTGGCTTCACTTGAATCCTTATTGCAGCTCTTTAAAATTATAAAATCCGTATCAAACAGAAGCAAAAGGCCTAATCTGTTTAAGCTCTGGGACAGCTACAAGGCAATGGAATACCATTCTACTGCAGCAAGTCATAGAACTCCTGCCCATTTAAACTATCTTGTAACACACTCAAGTAACCCAGCATTTGGTCCTTCAATTGATCTGCAGTTGAAGGAGTAACCATCATATTCTTTACCTTGAAGGCAGAATGAAATGATGTGGAAGTTTTACTGCAGACTGTTCTTTATCCCATTATGGTGATTTTGAAGAGGTTTCTATAGTTTCAGTTAGGAGGTCCAAGGCCTGCCTGTAGTGTATGTGCTGTACTGTTGAACAGATCAGCACCTCGGCCCCATGCCTGGGTTTCAGCCGTGTTTTCAGATGTCGCTGTGCCATTTGCATGGCAGTATAAAACCAAACTCATATGGCTTGCTTCCTTTTTTTAATTAACTGGGAATGCCAGTGATCCAGTGAAGTTTGTGTTGCTGGAGAAAAGGGCCGGTCTGTGAATAGCGCTGTATTTGCCAAATGGTTCGCTAGTCATTTCAATACAAACAAATGGATGGTGTCTGTAAGTCTGCAAACACTGTTGACATTTAGCCTTGTTTATGTTACTTTCCTTTTGCTGCATGTTTTTGGCTAGAAAAGATACTGTCTGAATTAACACTGACTTCCCAAGCAGAAGCTAAGTAGGACCCAGTCTTGCATCCCTTACTCTTGATGAGTTGGACTAGTTACATGACTAAGGATTGCAGAATCGGGTCCTATGTTTATTGGACTTTAAATTTCATTGGTATATTCATGTAGATTAATTTTATTGTATTTTGCGCTATCAGAAGTCAAGTGTTGATATCACCATTCTGTTTACTGTTGAAAACTTTGATTTCTTACCATTTTTCATGTCACAGTGTAACATTCCCATTCCATTTATGTTTCTGGAAATTAACCCCTAAAATATCTGATAAAGCTGAGTGCTGAGCACCTTGTATTGCCAGTGAAACTGGAGGCATTCAGTCCCTCCCAGCTCCAGATCTGAAAGGGGGATTGTGTTTGCAAAAGGAGGCCTTGGTATGTGCCTTGATTTCAGACATCAGTGGCCAGCCGCACCAAGGCAAATCCCTAACACAGAAAGGCTTTTCTTTGCAGAGACAAAATAATGATGTAAGCTTAGAGATGTATGATTCTGCTCTAAGTTTCATCTCCAGAACAATATATTCTTATTGTTTTTGTCATATCCAGGTCAAATTTAATCATAATTTAGGATTAGGCACAGGCATAGAGAAGTTCCCAGGTCTTTCCAAAGTCAGACAATGCTCTGGTTTGTGTTTTGGTTCAGGAAAATATATTCTTGTGTCTGAGGTATAGTATTTCCTATAACTACTCATAAACACAAACAATTTAGATATCCTTGTAAGTCAAAACTAAGTGTATGATTAATACATCTTATGAGGCCAATTTTAAACAATTAATTTGACAGCAATTATAATTTTTAGTTACAGGCTTTCAGAAATAAGTAACCAAATTCATCTTTGTAATATAAGGAACTTAGGATATCTTATTGCATATCTGGATTCTCTGAGGTTTGCTCCCACCTACCTATATACCTATAGTGATGGGGATGAATAATTACCTGAGGCTTATTAATTGTTTCAGGAAAGAAAAAAATATATACCTTAAGTGTAAGCATTAATATATGTATACACAATACATCCACAATATATAACAAACCATTGTCATAGTACAAAAATAGAGGTCCTGAATATGTTCTGTTATTTATGTGTTTGGCAAGCTTAGGGAATGGACTTTAGTATGAGTGAAAATTCTCTTAACATTTTTAAGGTTATTTATTGTCATTTCTATTTGAGTTTTTAATGGTCCTGTATTTTGTAATGCTTTAGCAGAAAAAAATACTGTAGTTATCTTTTTTCATATTCTTTAAGCAATATTTCTAGCTTAATATATTGTGCCAGGTTTTCCAATATTAACCAAGAAAGACAGTGAAATTCAATGAACAGCACTCTGACATCCACAATTTAAAACCTGTGATTGAAGTGAAATGTGTAAACTTCTAGTGGGTTATCATGTGCTTTGGAATAGAGTATTGTTGGAAGTAATTAGAAAATATATTAAGGTTTCCTGGTAATGAAGGTATGTAAGTTTTAATAATTGTTGCTTTCTGAATAAGTGTCAAACTATATCTTTAAATGTATATGGAGTTACAAGTTAGGTCATCTGAATGGAATGTAAAACAATACTAAAATGCTTCAATAACTTATCTCAGTGTTGCTAATAAAAAAAAGCTGTTAACCATTAGCGCAGTTTTGAGTCATTTTGTTAATTCGCTCAAGAAAACTCTCGAGAAAACCTTTTGGTAGACCAAAGACCACTCATGAGATTCACAATTGTTTGATGCTTTGAGAAGCAAACTCTGCAAAGCTACTTGTTGGCCTTGTAAAGGGTATTTAATAAAAATGCAGCCTTCTGAAAGATGTGGTTTTTCACTAGAACAATGCCACGTACGGTTAGGCAGGTATATAAGGGGCGGGGGGGGGGAGGCATCAGACTTGTTTCCAGAAAAATATCTTGGGAATGTGGGACCTGTTTCTTCTCTGTCACTATTAAAATCCAGCAGAAATTCTTATGGAGGCCACTGGGTTAAAAATGAGTAATAGGGGGATGGATTAAGTATGTAAGTATTAGTGCCTGCCTGCCTGGCCAGGGTGAGATACATATTTGGGTCCAGCTCTGCAGCTGGAAATAGAGCCTCAGTGTGTAATGGGTATACAATACCTATCCCTGCAGAGAAATGCAGGGTGCATACAGTCTCTGAGAGATCTTTCTTGGTTAATTTTGCCTAGCCTTACAGTAAGTCACAGCCTTCAGAACTGCAGATGGCACTGAACTCTTGGTTTTGTTTCCCATGGGAAGGATGTCCTGAGTGTAGCCTCCCTTCTTAGACCTGCAAACCATCCACCTGAGTAAAGCAAGCACAGAGCAACCAGTCCCATCAGGCCCTTTAGTCTCACTCAGGCCTATGGTAAGTGTTTCCAAGATGGGACCCATTACAGGTGGCCTGCTGCTTGGTGCACAGCTGAGGATGCACTGAAAGGCAAACATGACCAGGGCTCCCAGTGTCACATCTTCATTAATGCTGTCAGATTTGAATAGCATATTCGTACTTTTTATTTATTCCACCAAAACACCGTGAGTCAGGACCTGACATTTTAGTGTTATGTGTCATACTGAGAAAAATCTGTAGTTCAGCAGTAGGACAATTATATTATTTTGGAAGGGCTAGAATTAATACAGCATTTGTGAGACAACTGTAACATTTATCCAGAGTCAGTGTGAGATTGTTCTTCCTTTTATTTGGAGAACACTTCCAAAAAAGTATCAACTAGGAGCAAAGAGAAAAAAAGACGAGAAAAAGTGTCAATTATGAATCCATTTAACCCCCATAGGGTATAATCTCATCTTGTGTAATGCCGCTGGCTGTTACATGCCTAAACTTCTATGCAGTGAGCTGTGAATATAGTCCTTATTGTCCTGTGAGCAATATGACTAAGGAAAAAATATCTCTGTAACACAATGGAGCATTTGTCTGAACAGTGTAACCTAAGGTCCATAACATCAAATCTAAAGTTGTAATTATACAGCTGCAGTCACACCACTCAAGTGAAGGCTGTGTCAGCACTTGTATTCTATAAGAAATCCTGTTTTCAAGGGTTGATGAGTCATATGCAAAAAACATTTCTCACTAAACAATTGTTCTGGTTGTTCTGAAGCAATGTCTAGGTACAGGCCTTTCCCCAGTAGGATGTGGTCATGTCTCTGCAATATGCCATGGCTTATTAACTGGGCAGCTTATTTTGTTAATGGATGTATCTTTCCTGAGCTAGGAATTTACCTACAAGGTTTGGGGTGTTGTGCATTTTTTATTATTGTCAAAACAAACTAGTGGGGAAAAAGCCCAGAGTGGGTGAGATGTTCACCAACAAGGATTATAACAGGTGAAACACATTCAGTGTGTCATCCCCAATGTTGATTTCAGTTCTTGGAGCTGAATTCTTCCTTGGAGGACTCAGTCACAATTTAATTTCATTGAGATGCCTTGAAATCAAGCCTCTCAAGCTCACTGTTGCTGTTACTGCCATTTGAAGCAGCTGCACATTTGCTGGCAAGGAGCGGACATTAACCACAGAGGTAAACTAGGACCACAACACATCCCTCCCACATGGAGGCAAAAGTAGTACTCGTAGGACTGAGACAAAATACCCCAAACCACAACCATTTTCCTACTACATGAAACTTATGGATAGGTATGCTGGATGTGAGTGACTTTGGCTAACAGATGCCCCTGCCCGGAGCGTTGCCAGTTACAAGCAGGTGCTCCTGAAGTCTCCCCCCCGATAAGGCACCCGCACCCAGCCTGCCCCATTGTCTGTGGAGTGAGACGCCGGCCCGGCAGGTTTCTTTAAGCTGATCTGCTCTGATCTGGGGCATCTGTAGCGCCGTTCCCTGCATAAAACAGCCATTGTTCAGACAGCAGAGCAACAGTGGGGTAAAAAATAGCCTGTCATGCTGGGGATCAGAGAAGGAATTGTTCCTTAATTATCTCTTACTGAAGGAAAAACTGAAGGCATATCCCGATATGTGCCATGACTCTGGCAGAACACAAGTCTTTTAAACAAGGTTTGGGGAGGGGGGCTCACACTCAAAAGCTGGCAGCCCTCACTCTTCCTGCAGGTCTATGTATGATCTGCTTACTGACCATGGGAAAAAAGAAGTTTGGATTCTCATTGCGAAGTGGAAAATAACAGTGCAATAATAGTACTTATCTCCCTGGTAGGAGTGTTGTGAGGATAAACTAATGCATTAATGTTTGCAAAGCGCCTTGAAGATTAAATACAAGTCCTCACTATTCAATTCATCATAGAATCATAGAATCACAGACTGGTTTGAATTGGAAAGGACCTTAAAGCTCATGCACTTCCAACACCCTGCCATGGGGCAGGGACACCTTCCACCAGACCAGGTTGCTTTAAATCCCATCCAGCCTGGCCTTGAAGGTCAGTTTGTGAGCTTTAGGAGAAAGGACCACATTACCCCTAACTGTCTCTTTTTTCACTTGTCCCTTTGCACAGCTAGCACCATTTTGGTCTGTGCCCTTGGTTTTCTTTTAAATCCTTTAAAATCATCCTGTTACACCTGTTGCTCGTGTCGGGATGCAGAGAAGTGCAGGTCCTTCTGCCATGTGTAGCTGAAGGCTCTGCTGTCCCTGCTGAGAGCTTGAAGAAGGTGACAGCTTTCTCCCAGCAAAATCTGCTTCCATGCAATGCTCACTGTGATACCGAAAGCACCAAGACACATCCCTGGCACAACCAGACATCCCCAACTCCAGCCAGCACCAGTATGTGCCCAGCGGCTGGTTTGTCCATCCTCTCACACAAGAACTGTTTAAGAACAGGAGGGTTTATGGGTGCATTCACTAGCCATTGTACTTTGGGGTGACAAAGAAAAAAACAATGAACCAGGAAAGCTTTTCCAAAGGATAGAGGTGGGATGGCTCCCTCTTTAGTTGCCAAAATGATTGACAGCTGTATAAGGTCAGAAGATGAAAACTAAGCCATGGGGGACAGAGCAGGGAGGGGAGGGGGGCAATCAGTTGAATAAAAACCTGAGTGTCAGTGCTGGGGAAGGAGAAAGAGGGCATTCCCACTAGAAAAATCCTCACCCTCTGCTCCCCTACTGTTTGTTTGGGGAAAATGCTGCAGCTTAATCAGAATTATTTACAAGATAATGGTCCATTGTTTGTAGTAAGACAGATGCTGTCTGTGGGAATTTGGTGTTTTATGCTCTGTGCATTACAGTGCCATTGCTGTGTACAGATGGGATCACAGTGGTATTGTTGTTATCCACTTTTTGGAAATTTGGAGGATCCTCACCATGAAAGGAGGATCCTTAAATAGAAAAAGTTTGTGCTCAGAAGTGGGATTTCTCTTAAGGTGGAATTATGCTCATACATGTATGAGAAAAGAAGAGGAAAAGGTGGAAGCACTTTGCTTGAGTGGTCACTAGGCTGACTTGACTTGGTGGTGGTCGACATGAGTTCAACAGATGGATGGATCCCGTGTGTCTTTCCAAGGGTGGGGTAGGTTGTGCTCCTTCCTTTGCTGGTGGCTGGCGGAGTCAGTTGCTTAGAAGGTGATTTGAGAGGTACACAAATATTTCTGCGCAAGAGAAGAGCTTGCCCGCTGAGTAATCATCCTCTGGTTGTGCGACTGCAGCTTGTGGTGCTCCCTGCCATCTACCCCATGCTGCCAGTCAAACACCGAGCACTTCTGTTTCACCAGAAAACTTCATCCTAATGAGTATGTGGGTGAAGTTACGGGAAGGTAAAACTAGATTTTCACTAGATTCAAACTGGGGGAAAAAAAAGACCAATAAACACCCAAAGAGAAAACTGTTTATTTATTTAGAACATTAAATGCAAGATTTCTTTTTTTTAGTTGTTTAATACCAGCAGAAACTCTATTTCCATAAGCACCCCTTCTGCCCAAGTAGAAAGTTCAATGTGCAGGCCTAGAGCCTGGCAAAAGGGAAGAGCCAGTGACAAGCAGGTGGGTGACCTGGTGCCATGTGAGAACCACCGTGTCCACAAAGAATAGGGCGGCACGTCCATCCCACCGGCTGCTGGCATCTGCCTCAGCAAAGCATGGGGGACAGCAGCACTCCCAGCCCTTTCCCACAACCCCAGAGGTTCCCAGAGGACTGCAGCATGCAGAGCTCTGCAGTGCTGTGCCTCTCTTGGGAGCAAATCCTGCCCTGCCTCTTCCATCCATATTGCCTCTGAGATGTGAAGTTCCGCTTCAGGTCTCTGTGGTTTGGAGCAGGACCTGCCAGCAAGTTGCAGGGCAAAGGGGTGGAGGGTGTGTGGGGGGTGGTTGTATGTGTGTGTGTGCACGCACTTCCTCTCTCAAAAATCTGCTTTTAGTGTGCAGTGGCTCACATATTACCTCGGCAGAGACCGGTGTGCGCCAAAGGCAACCAGGAGACGACAAATCACCAGAAAGGCTCCGGAGGGAATTTTGAGCATCCACGTCTGGTGTCCCAAGATCCATTAGCTTTCAGGTAAAACGGAAAACAATGACCGTCTTTTTTGTATGCAAGGTAATTAAGCTGTCTTTCCATCACTGCAAAATACCTGAGTTTCCCCAGAGAAAGCAGAGGGCCTGGGGATGGGGAGTGAGACAGGGAAGGGCACAGAATGGCTGATTTGCATGTTCAGGGGTCTGTGCAGCTGGAAATAGGTTTCCAAGATCAGCACAACCTCCTCTGGGCGGGTTCCCCCCAAAACAGGCAGCAGTAAGAGGCAGGTCCCATGTCCTCCCCTCCCTCAGGGACAGAGCTGATAGTGTCAGGTCACGGGTGGAAATCACTTTGCCCAAGAAGAGGGATCTCTGAGTTTTGTGAAACCAAGTTTTCCAAGGGTTAGATTGGCATGGGATGGGAGGTTGCTATTCCTGAGTGATTTCATTTTTCCTAGGTGTCTCCAGTGGGATCTGCACAGGGAGCTCCCAAGTTTTTTTCCTCCAAGTCAGCATTTATTTGCAAAATCTTAATTTTGTATTTCCTGACATTTTCAGTCTAATGTTCTAATAAGGATTCTGTCCATCTGTCTAAATAAAGCTTTGTTCTAATGAGGACACCATCCATCTCCCGAGATGGAGCTGTAACGACTTCCAGCCTTGGTGTAATTTTAGCTAGACTCCCTTCCCCACCCTCTTCTCCCCACAGCTCTTTGTTTGGGGTGTAAATTATCTGGTTTGGGATGAAGTTGAGCCGAATTTCATTTTGGGTCAAGTGACCAAGCTATTGTGTGAGCCTCTGCTTTCTCTCTGAAAAGTAGGATTTTGCTCACTCCCAGTTGTTCAGTGCCTGCTTATTTGCAATTTCTGTTCGTAAGACTGCGGGTTTTCATGCCAATGATTTTTTATTGGAGTAGGGAGGTTGTGGGAGCATGCCAGTGTCAAAGGTTGTCATTTGAATGGTAATTAATAACATTATCAGTCTGATTATGTGTTTAGATGTCCAGAATCAGGAGTGAATTGAACTTGTTAAATTTAATTCCTACCTCTGAGAATCCAGCTCTTTCCCGTGGCTGGGAGACTGGCGCGCCCACCAGCCTTGTGTTTGCATAAAGGACAAAACCAGGAATTTGAAAGGGCGACAACTGATGGGAATTGGTGAAATTCTGGGCTCCTGGCATTCACAGGGCTTCTCCTACAGCACCATCACCCTGGAGCCTTCACCAGGGAGAGGAAAGCGCAGATCAGGTGCATGATAACATTCATAGACCCCGTTTTCATTGTGTGGACTGAAACATCGAGTCATTTGAGATCGGAGATTATGTCTTTTAAAGTCCTGAAGAGCCGTTTCACATGCGACTGATTACCTCTGTCAAAGGCCGGCAAGCCAGGTCCCACCTCGGTGGGTGGGATCTGAACTCATGCTTACAGAGGTCAATAATGGGGTTTTTAGACCTTTGTGCCTCTCAGTCCCTTATAGCCAGACCTTTTCTGTTAAAACTGTTTAAATTACAAACTGGTAATAAAAGGATCATATGTGTTTCCCCCTGAACAGGTTCTTTAAGGCTATTATGATAATTAAAAACATATGGTGCCTGCACAAGTCAGAGGGAAACCACAGATGTACAAATTAGGTATTATATAAGGTTTTTCTTCTTTGCCCTTTCCAAAACAAAAGCCAAAGAAGTACAAAGAGATAAAGATGGTAATTATTTTTTTTGTGAGATGGGAGGTAGCATTTTGGATTTTTAATCATGAAATATGTAAGCCTCCTTTCTTATGCACAATGAGAGCAAACTTCCTAATACACAGGAAGAAAAAAAATCCCAGTAGCGCAAGACTGCAGTATTTATGGAAGGAATAAGGAAACACTTTGTTTCATGCAAGTTATTGGAGACCAGGAAACCTTTTGCATTTTTTATGATGTTTCCCTGCACAGACACAGAGGATTATATTTATTAAATATTGAATTATATTGAAATTGGATTGATGCAGCCAAAGAAGGACATTTCTTTGTATTCCATTTTTTCTCCTTTTTTTTAAAAAGGAAATGTACTAATATTGATTGCAGTACAAGTAGTCATTTGTTTTAATTTAAAAATATAGGATTGATTTTGAGAAGGTGATAAATACTGCTAATAAAAAATTTCAAAATGGGGATTTATAATGATTCTTTGTTAAGTCAGTGGTTTAGTGAAGCTAACTTATAATAAAAGTAGAGACGTGCTGAGCAATCCATAGCTAATGGGTTATTTGCCATTTGCTAGCTCTGCAAACTTCCCTTGGTTTGCTGGGTCCTGCCAGAAAAGGTAAAATTTATACCATCTAATGCTCCTTGCTCCTTGTTTTATCTTTCTTGTTCTAAAAATGAGCAGCCGAGGGTTTGCTGGCCAGTGCAGAGGCCCCCTTCACATGCAGATGTGTGCAGCTGTTTCACAGAGAGGGAATAGGTCCAGATGTGAGTCTGCTGAGTCTGAAATTGGTAGTTGTGTACCACAGGTTCTGCAGTGGTACAGGGCAGCTCCACAGGTGGTGGGGTCTCGCAGGCTCCTCACAGGTCTTTCCTGTGTGCAGAAAGATGCTGATGGACAGGTCCAAGAAGCATCTGAATTACCCCCAAAGCCTTTTAACTCATAAGCTGCTGCTTTGAGCTACATGGCTCGCACGACACCAGCATCTGCCTGGCACCTTGCCCTGCCTTGAGAGGTGACAGACCCTCCTCTTCCCACCGAGGACTGCTCAGGGCTCCACACATCCTGTATTCCTGCAAGGAGCAGGACCACAGTGAGTCGATTGCTGTTTGCTGCTCTGGGGGGACAGACAGCATCCTCCAGCATGGACCACTGCAGCCTCAGGGAAGGAAGGACCTTCCTTTTCAGCACACCCAAGGCAGCATGGAAAGCATCCTGGTGCTGTGCTCACAGTTGGACTTGCCTGTCTCCTACCCTGGTAAAGGGCATGCTGATAGCTCAGAGCCCCAGGAACCGCTCCCCAGCTCCTGCCACAGTGGGACTCATCCAAGAGGATGCTGTGTCCTGCCCTTGGCAGTGCGATCCCAGCCAGGGAGCCTGTTCCTGCAGCAGGCATCTCCCGCCAGGATGCAGCTGAGCACTTGCAGACCTTTTGCTGTGTTCACTTATGTTTTCTTTTGTCTTTCAGCAAAAAGGCAACTTTTTCCTTCCTCCCCCCCCCCTCCACTGAAACTTTTAGAGCAGTAAAAACGAACCCTGGGGAAATGGGAGGGGGAGAAGCCTGATGGTAACACTGCAGGTTTGCGGGAGTGGTGGCTGAGCAGGCATTTCTGAGGAGAGGCTTTTCTTTCACTGAGTGATAGCAAACTCAGTGTTATTTCGCATGTAGGTATTACCATTTTAACTTTTACTGAGGTAAAATAACACCTTGTCACTCAGTGCAAATACCAATCACAAAATGAATTAATTGTAATAACTGTTGTCAACAGAACAAAAGACTTGTTGCTTTCCTAAGCAGATTTCAGTGCCACTGATAACTATATACAGAAGTTCCCATTGGGCTTATTCAGTGTATGTAGTCAGGAAATAATTTCATCTGCCTTTCTCTGCACTTTGTTGTAGAAGTCTCAGAAATTGAGTTAAAAACCTATATTTTTTACATAGTGCTAAGCATACACTTTTCCAGTGCATAGTTTTTTTTTTCTCTCAAAGAATCCCTAAACGTTTTTACTAGTTAATTAACACTTTTTTTGTGGTTAATTTATTAAAGAATTAACAAGCTTGTAACAGTCTGCAGAATCTGTTTATTCACCTTATGCTGTGATGGACAGTTACTCTCAAGGAAAGCATGGGCAGCTTTTTTGCTACAGAACATACTTTCTGTCAACGCTATTTCTTCAGGCAGTCATCTTCATCCAAAGCAAATGGTGCTATCCCAATAGATGGGTGAAATGTCCTTTGAAAAGGGGAAAAGAGAAAAAAATAGCCAAGAAAAGCAAAATTCTTCATACTTGTGCTAACCACAAATTTATCCAAGTGAAGTTTGGGGAGGGGGGAGAACTAATTAACTAATTTCACAAAGAAGCCTCAGTACAGTAGGAATCAGTGCCAATATGCTATACTCATTTTACACGGCCATTCAGCATAATAATCAAAAATACTATGGCATATCCTCTATATTTTACTGCAAATGGGATGTATTTTCTTAAAGAGATATACATTAATATTGCAGCCTGGGATAGTCATGGAGACCATAGCCAGCGGAATAAACACTTGTCAGGAACTGACTCATAGAGTGATCAAAGGACCATTTTGCATCCTTATTTAACAAAATAGATATTTTATATTGCTTCCCCCCTCTTCCTTTTCAGAGTGTACCAACAGGCTTCAGTACTCCCTGCTCTCCTTGGAAGCAGGATCACAAACTCAGATAAAGTACATGGGAAATTAATTATCCATGTATCTTCCCCCAGAAAGCAGGAGACTATCCCGTATAAAAGTCTGTTTGGGGCAGGCTCCCCAGCCCACGGCTGGAGCGAAGGGGTTAGAGGCTAACAAAGCACCAGCAGAGCAACCATGCATCATTAACCAAGCACCGGTTCCTGCTGCTCTCATCTCTTGCTTGATTAAAGC
>NC_088909.1:14095000-14202500 GCF_037157495.1 Lathamus discolor | reverse complement strand
CCTTCAGAGGATGCCAAGCAGAGCCCCTCTTCCAGCTGGAGTAAGGGTCTGGTGTGTGAGTGATACTATGTTAGCTCCCACAAGTGGCTGCATCCACACCAGGGTGGTACCTGCCTTCCCTAGATACCTCTTTCCCCTATAAAGAATCACAAGTCTCTATTTTGATCATAATTTCTGGGTTTGACTTACAGTAGTAATACCCAGCTTCTGGAACTGACCTCAGAAACTGAAGAGCAATAGATTGTATAAAATGAAGCTTGAAACACTTTGCTCATTCTGCCTGACTGATCCTAAACTGTACCTTTGCCATTTCCAGGATCAGTAGTGCACCCTCAGAGAACAAGAGTTGAGACAGTAGCAGTTGCTGCAGTTTGGTTGTCAGGTCACAGTCTCAGCTGTAGTAATTGGTAACGAGCATCTGTATATACAAGAAAAAAGGGCCACTTCTAATTACTGTATACTCCTAGGAAAAGAATTGAATAAAAAGGGGAAAACCAGATTGCTTTGCTGCTTTAACCCAGCTTGCACTTACTGAATCCATTGCTGGTACTGAAAGTGCTTGAAAGGATTAGGGTATGTTACGAAGCATGCTATGGCATAACAGCACCTGAGCAGGCCGAACCACTGCTCTACATCAGCCAGGAGAACTGAAAAAATACTGACAGCAAAGCTCAGAAACTGCCTCTTACTGGGAGCTTTCCTTCACCATTTATCTCACCTTCTGAAGAGCCCAGACTCGTAGGGAGACTGTTCTGTCCTGGGTCTTTATTCCAGTCCACCTTTGCTTTCTCTGTGGTGCAGGAAACCAGGAGGTCTGTCTACCAAACACAGATTGCTGATCATGCTGAAGGAGAACTTCCTGCCCTCATGACGATAACATGTGGAATGCATAGAAGATTGTTTCTTTGAGGAAAAACTTCAGTGAATCCACACTTGTGTATTTAGGACAAGGCATTTAATCTGCATTTTCTGCAAACTCATGTTTATGTGCTTTATTTGCCCCATTTAATTTTCCTAAGCAAAGTCTGTAGACAGACATATCTCTTAGGACCAGGTCTTTATTATCTCTCATTTAGAGTGGTGTGCTGTCTACAGTGGGCACCATTAAAAATTAAGCATTTGCCCTCATCAGTAATTACTTTGAATAGGAAATAACATTGCATGTTATTATATAGCAGGATACACTGCTTGTAGGAGTTGAGAGTAGGATGGTGCCCGCTATACGTACACCTTTAATCATAGTACTTTGGCATCTGTCTTAAGTTTATGTTTTCCATCTTGTAGTCTTCCGTAACATGGATTCAAATGAAGACAGGCAATTTCTTTTGGCTTTAATGTGCTTTTCCCTGGAAAAAATAACTCCTTATATTGTGTGAACTTAGCTGGCAGCAGGTGCATTAACAGGGTCAGTAAAGGTGCTATGTCTGTGGAGTATAGATGAATAAAGTTCTGAAATATTCTAGTAGGCAGAAAAGTTTCAGGTGTTATGAGTGGACATTTATCTTGATGAGCATAAATATATTTCAATAACAACTTCCTGAATAAGTGATTTATGTGTCAGGAAAACAGTATGTAGGTAATATGCACATTTTGGGAGAGCGGTGGCTTGCTCTTTCCTAGTTGTCTAGTGTAAAGATTTTTCTTGCATCACATATTGTAGAGGGAAAGAACATATCTGCTCCAACGGAGAAGACCAGTCTGTGTATACATTTCATATTTAGTGGTATGTAGTGGTATGGATGGCAGAAGAGCCCAGTAAGCAATGCAAATATAGATGTGTTAGCTTGAAAGCCAATACCAAAATTTGATTTGCAACAACGTAAGGCATAAATCTGAACATGGGTATCTAAAATCCTTAGGGTATGCAGGCATATTTTGAAACGACAGGCACTGTGTTGTTTTCATTCTGTACATCTGACCGTGTTTCTGCCAGAGATCAGGAAAGTCTACTGCTAAATGCGTCAAAGCCTTCCCCATCTCCTCAGAAACAAAAAATGCTTGTTGCCTGCTCCTCCTCATCCCATGTACCCAGCTTATTCATTAGCAGACTAGATCCTTATTATGATGATTCCATTCATTAGCAAACCAGATCATCTGGTGATTCCAGAGTTCTTGTTTCAAAGCACTGTCTTCAAAGTCCATGCTGCTGAGAGTAGCAAGCTGTGTCACTGCTGCTTGGGACTTGGAAGTTGTTCTGTGAAGCGATGTGTTTTCTAAACAAGCAATCTAGATGTGCAGGAGACACCTCCATAAACAGGGATGGGAAAATTCTGTAAGAATTGCAGATACAGTGCCCAATAATGTTGATGCAGTACAACTGATTAAGGAACTGACTGATAGGCTTCAAGAAGAATTCAAATACAACATGACTGCTAAACTGAGTTTTAAAGCTAGGGCAGAATGGGGTGGGAGGGGTATGTGTGAAGGGTGTACATGTGTGTGCATGTTAAAGGCAGGTTGGAATTACTCTTTAATTTTCAAAGAACATAGCAGACATATTTTCAGTTGAATTTTCTTTTGTACATTCAATTATGAGGCTCGAAAGTTGTGTAGCAATTAACTGAGAAGTGCTGTCTAGTTAGAAGCTGAGGGAAACAAGGGTTTATTGAATGGCAAAAATGTGACTTTTCAGAGAAAAAAAAAAAACCGGTTCCATGCTTTTTCTCCAAGTAGAAGAACATCCAGCTTAAATAGAGTATTCAATTTTTAATGAATTGGGCTCTTAGTGTCCTATGATCTATGGATGAAGAGCTGAAAAATGATAAATGCGCGCACACAACTGATGGTATTATACATGACATAGCTCCTTTGGAATATATCTTTTTTTGTTTGGATGTTCGTTTTTTTTTTATTTTCTGCTTAGATATATTCTTGATCATTGGCATAAACTGGTAAATGATTTGCAGTACTTTTAATAATTTTCTCAAACATTTTTACCTTTTAAAATGAGCTGTATTTTAACCTAAATTGGTATGCCGCTACTACTTGTGGAAGAGTGGAACATTTTAAAATGATCTAATATAGGACAGTATTTAGCATTCAGTATTTTCTAGCCCAAGAAACATTATATAATAATCTATAATCAAAAACACTAAAAACCTGTTAACTGCTAAAGTCTGTTTCATTCTAACATTACAACTAAAACTCATTTATAAGTAAATGAAAGTCAAGAGGATTAAATTCAATTAAAATTACTTTGAAGTATGGGGGGAAAAAATGTTTCACGGTGATATAAATCAACATATTGTTATTGCCTTCTTTTCCTTATCCGCTAAGGGTCTCTAAAGCAAAATGTAGTCTAAATTATACATGAAGAACAAATACAGAGAAAAGAACACCGTGCACCCACAAGCACAACCCAACTGAAATGAAAGGTTTGGGTGTACTTGGGGATGAATGGTGTGCTTTTCTGTATGCTTTGCAAGCCAGAACTGTGGAAGGTTTCTCCCACTTGCAGCCTCCATACCTTCATTGAGTGCAGTATAAATAGAAACCCAATTAGAGTACATCTTTGTTATAAAAAAGAGACAAACAAAAAAACCCCCACCATTTTTGTGTGCGTGCGTTTCTTACTGAAAGTAGGATCTCAGCAGAGAAATTAACTTTAATAATCTATGGATTACAAGACATATCAAACCTTCAAAGTATTTCAGTGTTAGATCTATTCTCAAAAGGCTTTAAATTACTTTAATAGTTAATAATAAGTGATATGACTCATTTTTCCAAGTAAATCAAGATTGGTTGTCATTTGTTCATCTGGTCTCCGAACCTCTTAATTATGGCAAAGAAATTCCTCTGTACCTATTGAGCACCTCTGGGGTGTAATATTAAAATGCACTTAGAGTTTTTCTACTGTTATTTGTCTTTGGACATAAATTTAATGCAAAGCAGAGAGCAAGGTTTCCAGGGTCCCTCTAGCCCAGCAAAAGTCAAGCCCCACTAAAGAAACATATAACCACCCTGCAGCTTAAGTCAGAGCACATCTTTTACTGTCAATTGAGCTATTGATACATGGAGCACTTGGAAATCCTTGTGTGTGTATGTAAAAATACAATTCCTAAACATCCCCATTGCAGATTTTTGTTGAAAGAAGGCCCAATTCTACAACCTTCCTGGAAAGTCATTGCTGGTCATTAAAAACCAAAAATTTCACTAACTCCTTGCTTAGCGAATTTTACTCCCATGAGCAAGAACAGGATCATGGAAAACAATGTTATTGTTGTTTAAGAAAAGAACCTCACTGTCTGCTTTAAATCATATATTGTTCCCACAGGTTTCAATTACTTCACATAATGAGACGGTGCCAGTTCGTAACAATGGAGTGGCTTTGTCTCGATGGCTCTGGTACAATACTTATAAATGAATTATCAAACCGATCAAAACAAACATTGTTCCTCTCATTACTGTGCTGCAACCTCGCCATTAGCAGAGTTAGCATCTGCACATGTAGTTGGGTACCAGGGGACCCAGATGCTTGCTGGGTGAGCTTCTCTCCCTGCAGGAACATGTGGTTGGGTGGTCAACCCCATCAGCAGCTGAGGGCATGATGGTCTTCTGCTGCTGAGCAAATCGTTTGGGTTTGGGAGGATGTTCTTCAACCTTGGCCCATCTGTAGTGCATGGAAGTGTGAGAGGATCATACACTTATTGTTGAAAGATCCAGTACAAAATCTCAAAGAAATGCATGGGTAGGGATTCTTTTCTAGAAGAGATTTTTAAAAAGTAGAGAAGTTACCTTTATGTCCATCCACCTTTCATAAGAACTAGTCTATAAAAGCACCATTAAAATTAATTAAACTGAATAACAACTTTAAACTGTTGAACTGTTTTGCATCACCTTTCTTAAAGTCTGCAGAAGGTACAGATAATTCAGTGTTCAATTCTAACATTTGTGCAAGAAACAAGGAGTGATTGCTGTTTAGAGGTTATTTCCAATTCATGAGATTATATTAAGGAGGTCCAAGGAGCTGGGTAGGAAACAGATTTTATTCTCTCTTCGTTCTTTGGCAACTACATCTCAGTAGTATTTTGGTTTTTGTTTGTTTCGGTTTTTTTTAAATCATGATCTATATTTCCTTTAACTCCACCAAACCTTTTGCGCTTTCCCATGTCTGATACCTTTTATGTGTGGCCACACCATAGCACCTCTCAGCTTGTGGGAGTCCTTTTATAAACACATTTGGCCACAAGCAAGTCATGGGGCCATGGAGGCAACATAGGAACTCCTGCTGCAGCCCTGCAATATCAGCTGAAAAACAGGAACCCCCCACTCACAGCTGTGGATAAATGCCGATTGTAAAAAATTGCAACTAATTGTAGAACATTCTTTGCTTTCATAGTCATCATGAAGAACTGCTTTTCTGTCCCCCACTGGACTAAACTGGAGTTTTACCACTAGGTACAATGGGATCGTGCTTCAAGCACTGATACCCTGTTGGTAGAACTCTAATGTTTATGGCTGTGTTTCTTGTAGATCTGTGAACTTTCTAAGGCAACATGAACTTCTGTAATTTTGATGTTGCATTTATTTTGCAAGTATTAATTTAGACTCACTGCACCTTGGAAATCATTTTAATATTTATAAATTTAAGTATTTATTTTCATAGTAAAATTAAAGCACTATTGTCTTGCAAGTAACCATACTTGTTCCAACACTCCAAAAACAAAACCTCAGATATGATAACTTTTATTTATAGATGGCAATAAGCATATTTAACAATTTTATTATTCATGACCTTGTACTAAATATCATAATCAGAATACAGATGTGTAAGAGAATTTCCATGTAGAAGTTACTGGAGTAATTTTTGTGAAATACAAATAGCATTGTGTTCAGAGGAATAATATGTCCATATTTAATAAATGTGTCTTAGTACAAAGAGACCACACAGTGGTTTTCTGAAAAGTCCTACATTAATAACAAGCTTCATGAATAGAAACAAAGCTCTAAAAATGCGATTTTAGTGTTAACTTTTATTTTCTGTCACTGTTCTTCCATATGTAGTCCTTAGGTTTTATTACAAACAGGCTACTGTGTGCTTTGTGTGAACATATAATCAGCAAAAGTGTAATTTGTTGAACCAGTTGCTTCCATGAAGTTAAACCCAGTCCTTTGTTAATGATGTCTTTACTGATATTCAGACTTTGCTTGCTAATTGACTAAACAGGAATTGGTCACACTTTATGTACCATTCCATAATGGATTTTCATGTTTGTGAACTCTAACTGGCTGTGGAAATGGAAAGCAAATGTTGCATTGTCACAATTAACTTTGTGGTTTGTGTTTTTTAAGCTAAGAGAAAAAAGTAAACTTTTTTCTTCCCAGTTTGTGACAGGTTCATCATTACAGACAGGTGATGGATGATCATCTTGGTCATATCAGCTGTCGTGTTCCTGTTTAAAGAGTTTTTGAAATGTTTGCTAAATATAACATTTTTCAGTTAGATGTTCCATGAATAATTGATACAGTAAAGTGATGGTGAAAGGCACAGGTATAATAATTGAAACTCCTTTTTTTGTCAGAGATTTTTGAAAATATATGCAACTTACTGAGTAGCTGGCTATCACCATATTAGGCTAGCTTTCTTTACTCGTATATCTGAAGCAGAAGCTCTCATTAAGCATATTACAAAAAGATCCTTTTATGAAAATGCTATCAAGTATTTATAACCACAGCACTGAAGATCAGAGGAGGATATTGTTTAAAAACTGTGCAACATGAAACTGGTCAGAAACATCAACATCAATCAGTGTCAAAATTAAAACCAACTTGAATTTATATATTTTTTTAATCCTTTTTTTTATTTTATTTTTTTAGTGGGTTATAGCAAGCACATATTAATTTTGAAAATCTTATTCGCTTGACCCATGTTGCAATAAATCAGGAATATGCTGGTAATAAAGGGAAAATATTTGAGGCTACCAAAATAACAGAAAAAGGCATTCCTAATAAAAAGAAACCAAACACCCCCTACTAATAAATGCGAAATAAAAGCCCTTTTCTCACCTGAACAATCTTAATATGAATATGGAAGTAGGGTGATTGTTCATGAGCCTAAAGGTTTGAATTATGAGTCCTGATGCTTCTGGCTTTTTTTTAGGGAAAAAATCCACTATGGTTTAAGGGTTATTAAATACTTCCGAGGCTGAGTAGTAGCAGGAGTGCAACCACCTATTAACCAACCGGAGCTTCTTCTCATGCTGTATATGAAGACATTATCTCATATGTGTAGAAGCTAAAAGGAGGGATAACGCATATACTTCTGATATTGGCACACTTCCAGGAGGAAGCTGTAAAAAGTCTAACAAAAAAAGACCAAAAAAAAAAGAAAAAAAAAAAAAAAGAAAGCCAGAACAAAGGGTGAATGGCATATGGTGGTTATTCTACAATATGGTCCTTATCCCTTTTAATACATCTCTGGAAGACTTAAACGAAGCATTCTAATGTCGATTTACTAGGAGATGACATGTTTGCATTACACACTTGGATGAATGATGCTCTAATATTTGTTATTATTTTTATTATTTATTTATGGGTACTAGTGCTCCTGGGTGTATATGTTCAGGCTAGACACCTGTACAAGGACTTTACTTTCACTCCAGTTTTGTGGCAGGTCAGCTTAATAGTCTTCCTGGGCACAAAGATTTTCTCTGCGTTGGGAATCAGTAGTCCAGCTACAAGTGTGGCCGTGCTGAGATCTTTGTGAAAGAATACTGGGGAAGGGTCCTCAAATACTCTCATCACAGGAAACCAGATCATATTTTGTATTTCATCTTCCTGACTTCTGGAAAAAAAAGTCCATGGAGAGCATAACAAAATAAGTACTTTGACAGTGTCTTAGTTAAAACAAGATCTCAGGAAACGAGTGTGATAATGAGCAATTGGCTAAAAACTCCAACATATTGTACCAGGGCCTGAGGAATAATGCAAAAGCAAGCCTCTTTGTTCATATAATCACCAGTTGCAGACTCTGCTGACTGCTTATTAATTGTCTGTGTGACACTGGAATTGTTTGACCAAAAGACGAGGCTACAATTCCTGAGCTGTGACTCCTCACCCGACCTCTGTGGGGAAGTGAGAAAGGTTTTGAAGCTGTTACACTGCTCTGATACTGGCCATATCTTTGTGCACTGAAATCCCTAAAAAACACACACACACACCCCTTTCCACTGACACACTTGTAAACAAATTATTTCTTTTTTAGACTTGCATAGTGTTGTTGTATAGCAATGGTATTGAAAATATCCAAAAGACAGCCCAAATCTTTGTTTTACTGTTTTTTTTTTAATGGAAATTATGTAGCTTTTAAAGCTCTTCCACTGAGACCCAGTTTGAGAAACCACAAAGCTAGGGATTTAAGAATGTATTTACAGTATGTTGACTTTATTTTTCCTAAATCTAGCTAAATAACTAAAAATATCATAATTAATGCAGGAGCCTGTGACTGTCTTCTCCTTCTTTGCTTCCAAAAGAGCTCCAGATTCACAGGATTCACTCTGAAATGCAGATAAAGTCAATGAAATTTTGAAATTCCCAATAGGTTCACAAAAAGTTGGCTACATCTCTTATATAATGGCAAATTACAGCACCTTTGGATTATGGTTGTTGATTGAAAAAAAAATATATAAAAAAACCCGAAAGACAAAATATGATAAAAATAATTCTGTATTTGACTCCAAGTACATAGATTCCCTTGTACTTTGTCCATTTGAATATAAAACTCTTTCTCTACAGTAACTTATTAGGATCTTTCTTTGGGACTGCACCCCAAACGAGTCAGATGTTCTGCTTCAGATTAAGTTAACTAATTATATTACTTTTTTATCATTGCCTTCAGGTAACTTCTCATACTTCTAGCTCGTGTAAAGGGTGGTAAAATCTTTTATAGTCCTGTCATTTATTTGGAGCCAGCTACTAAAGGGCATAGCTGTACCTGGAAAAGAACTGAAGCCAAAATGTTATTAAAAATTAAAATCTCACAGGGAACTGGTTTTCCTCTTGATGAACATGCTGGAGAATCCAGGTGGGAAGAATGAACCTAGGCCCATGTATTAACTAATGCTACATCTCTTCCAACACTTACAGTTGAAAAAGTAAAACCACAGATAATTTGTCATACATTTTTTTACAGTGATTCATGTTGTGTTTTTTTTCTCCATTTTTTTTATAAGTATGCATGCAAGTGGTTAACAATAAGCTGTTTTCAGTTCTTTCTGTATCTGCTTATTTTCTCTGTGCATTTTGCTGTGGCTGCAGTAGGTCCATGACCTTCATCTTCCCCACTGGACACAGAAGGATGTCTAGGATTTTCCAGCATTAGTATCTCTTATTCTACATCTTTAAAAGCAAAACCTTGAGGCCGCTCAGTCATTATCTTTGGAGTGGTTATTCAATTCCCTCTGAACGAAAAAAAATAAATCAGTGATTTAATACTAAGGCAGTTTTAAAATTAACACTAAGGAATGATCTGCAGGAGTGCTATGAACCCAGGCTGTCAAATGCTACCAAAGATATTCATAACCTCTGAAATTGAGGCTCTGATCTTTCCTTATGACTTTTGGTGAATAAGCCTTCAAAGACAAACAAATATGCAATGCTTAGGCCAGGACAGGGAGGAAGCACCTTACCTTGCAGAATGAGGTCAGATGGGAGCTGTCTCCGTCTTTCATTATAAAAAGCTTTTTTTTTTTCCCTTCTATCCCATGCTTAAAATACTACTGGGATTAAAAATTAGAAGTTGCTGTCCCATAATAGACCACACTGACCTCTATATTTCAGCAGTGCTGCTAAGATCAGTGTGCAAATGACATTGTTAGATCTCAGTGCAACTCGGAAACCTGCATTTTGCGTTACTGTGCTGCTCTACCTGACCCTCAACTATCTGCCCTAAAATACTCTGTGTTTTTAAGCAGCTGCCACACTGCTACCATCATCGTTCTCTTGAAGTTTCCCCTCTTTCCAGTGTAGACAGCACTTACACCAACGACACGAAAAGCTCAACTCTGCTCTTGGCTTCTGGTGAAGATAAGGACTTTGGAGCATTTGCTCTCTCAGTGTCCAGCAGAGAACAGTCTTGAAGTGATGATGCTGCAGGTCCATCAGGACTTCCCAGTTCACAAGGACCCACCTCCTTGGTCTGGCAGAGCATTTCTGTTGCCAGGAAAATACCGATTTTCTGAGAGCATCACGGTAGTGATTGCTGACAGGAAGGCTCCAGCAGTGGAATCTCCCTCCAGTAGCTGTCAGGTCCCTACCTAGCTGAAAAGGAGAGATTTTTGCAGCTCTGCCTTCCCCAAACCATCACCAAAATAAGAGCCCTAGGGAGATAACTGGAGAGACCCTCACAGGCTCCACTGGTCGGTATCATGTCCTCTGCTCCTCCCCATGTTTCAAACTCCTACTAAGAGGGTGTCCAAACAGTTAATTTCCTGTCTCTCTCCATGCCTTGTTGCATTTCATAATGTTATTATCATCCCAGAAGGCAAGAACATAGGAGTTTCCTTTTTTTTTTTGGTGCCATCTTTATTTAATTGCCTCTGTGGTCCATTTTAACTCCCCCCTTTCCAGCCAGTTTTTTCCAACAGGAGAGTGGCAGAGCCCCCACACCAGTGCCACCTTTTGCCCATGCTTCTTTGCCCATCCCAGAGATTGTATCTTTCTTCTCAGTCATGAGCAAAACCCTTCTTTTGTCCAGGTTTTCCCCTACAAACAAAGAAAGGGTTGGTGGGCTGATGTGGGCTCCAATCTCCAGCTCTGAGATCAGCGTGGCTGATACCGCTTCTCTAAGTCAAAGGGGCTTTCTAAGGAGAACTATGTTTTGGATGTAAAGATGCCTTTATGTGTAGTATGACGAACCATGAAAGGACTACAGGCAGCTCCAGGGGCAGCATGTTAAGATACTTTTCCTAGTGTTTTGACTCTTTTTTTTTTTTAAAAAAAAAAAAAAAAAAGAGTCAAAACACAAACCTTTTCCTTGCTCCAAAATGCTGTTTCACTACTTCTGAGCGTCAAAAGGATTTTATTCTTAGCCTTCGGTTTCGATCAGTTAATTCCCACCAGGGCTGAGATAAAAATTGTCTGTGGGACACACTGTTCTTTCTTCTTATACACCTAATGTTGCTGTGCTATTTTGGGCTACCATTTAAATAAAAGCCAATTTGACTAAAGAGCAAATATATTCTGTCAAATGATGGCAAAAGGGCAGAGCTTGGGAAAAAGAAACAAGAAAATGCAAGGCATTCATTTTTCCTTTTTACTTTTTAATAAAAGAAATTCTCTTGCATCTTGAAGTGACACATTAAACGATGTATGTATCGTGGCTTTTAAAAACACAATTAGATAACACCTTGTCAAATACTTATATTCTTTGTTGACAGCCTTGAATACAATCACAATAACAGCACAGCTATTTCAGCATGTTTCTTATTCAGTTGCCATTGGCAGAGTCAGCCATTTTATAAAAATGTTACTGTTTATCACTTTAATCATCAATCTACTTCTAGTCAAAACAATAAGTCAGAAAGAGTAGTAAATTATACTTGTACAACCCTGATGAGTTTGAACTGTTTTGCTGAAATTAACTGCAATAATTATCTATTTTTCTGAAGCTGTTAAGAAGTTCTAGATAGAAAAAAAAAATAAAATAAATAAAATTGGATCAATGAGGACTTGGCTTTTGCCTGTTTCATGAAAAAACTTTTCAGTAGGCTGAGAAAAATTCAATTCTGAGTCTTAGTTTTCCAAGGTGAAAGAAAAAAACATGAGTTTTGCTGCTGTTTTCTGGAACAAAGATGCGCAAAAGCAGTTGTCAGGCGTCCTGGACCCTGATCCTCACTGTGCCTCGGGGCCGGTGCACTGGGAAGGGCTGGAGCCGTGGGCTACTCCTGCCCTCTGTGGAGGGGCTGCTTGCAAAGGCAACGGGGTCAGCAGAGCAGCAGACACCCAGATGGAGGGATGCTTAATCTTTATCAGGGATGTGCTCACTTTGCTTATAGCTTATATTAATTTGGTTATAATTTAGTTATAATGTGGCTCACTTTGGAGAGGGAATTTTTACAAGGGCATGTAGGGACAGGACAAGGGAGAATGGCTTTAAGATTAAAAAGGGTAGATTTAGATCAGATATTAGGAAGAAGTTTTTCCCTGTGAGGGTGGTGAGGCACTGGCACAGGCTGCCCAGAGAAGCTGTGGCTGCCCCATCCCTGGCAGTGTTTAAGGCAGGTTGGACAGGCCTTGGAGCAACCTGGTCTAGTGGAAGGTGCCCCTCCCTGTGGCAGGGGATGGAACTGGATGAGCTTTAAGGTCCCTTCCAACCCAAACCAGTCTGTGATTCTATGATAATATTGATGTTAATCAACAGTACCGATGAATGCTGAGCGCTTCTATTGACAAAGTTACATTTGCTGTGTATAGATGTAAAGCATGTCACCAAAAATAGCAAAAGCTATCTAGGAGATGATGCTGTGACTACACATGCAGTAAGACCTGGAGGAGCCTGACACATGCTGTGCCCTCCCTGCCCTCCCTACAGATGTGATGTGTGTTATCTCTAGGCAGTTCAACACAGGTCCTTCAAATCCACTGTCAAACATCCAGCCCATTTGATGACTAATGTGGAAGTTACGTGGATGTGTGTTCTGCAGCATGTTCCAGCTGTGGCCTGAGGATGTGCCTGGTTTTGCCAGGACCCCTGATGGCCAAGGACACCTCTAGTTATGCCCCATGGCTCCCTGTTTTGGCACAGGGCAGGGTTTAAGAGTTCCCTCCTGCAGCAGAAGGTTTCCTGCCCCAGGAAGTGCGGGGCAGTTGTGACAGTGAGCAAGTGTGGAGTGTCACTTCCCTGTCATCAAAGCCTTTGCCTTTTTTGCCTCATGGTTCTAGTCTTTTATTTCTCGCCTTTTATCAGTTTGAAATATTTTGTCTCATTCTGGAAGTACGTGTACTTATCTCTTTTTTTAGCTCAATCGCAGCTTCTTAGGAATAATGCCATGACTTCTCTGAATGCAGTTTATATGTCATGTGTGTGTGATCAGTTGGTTTTTTAAACTTATATACAATAGACCATCAATATTACATTTGCTGCTCCAACCAAGAGGTTTTAATAATACAGATCTAACTTTTTACTCTTTTACAAGACAAGGCAGCAAATTTAGATTCCTTTAATCACATGAAAAATGATGGATATAACTAGGGGATTGAATTTTGGAAACAATGCTAGGACAAAAGAGTTCCTTATGGGATTCTATAAATATTAACAAAGAATATTTGTCTTATCTTTTGCTAGCATTCATTAAGTATTTAACCCTATTCATGGAACATTTTCTGTGCTAAGAAAGCTTTAGCTTCTGCCTCCCCAAAAGGCTGTCTGTCTGTCTGCTTCTCTAATGTAATAGTTCTACTGCTTTGCCATCAAGCTTTGATTGTGTTAATTTGATTTATTTAATTTAATATAAATGCATAGTGATTTACTAAGCAGTTATTTAGAATTATATTTATACAGATCTTTATTAACTTCTTCTGATTACTTACTAAAAATCCCTGTAACACCTGAGAAACCAAAAGGTATGAAACCCACAATCAAAACCAATGCATTAATATAACTTGTTCCTTATGTGGGGTGCAAGCAGACATCTTTCTGGGGTCCAAAGTAAAAAAAAAAAAAAAGGAGAAAGTAGCAAGCCTGAGGCATGTTGCCAATTTTTCAAAGGTGTGAAAATTTCTGGCTCTTGACAAAAGTTTATTTGCAGCTATTTGCGCCCTGGCTCACTTTTCTGCCTGATGTGTAAACAATAAATATCTCTTAGCTTTCTGGGCTTTTTTTTTTTTCAGCTTGTTTGGGCTTTCCTTGCTTTATTGCCACCCCAGGTTTCTGTTGTCTTACACTCACCCTCAGAAGCTCTACTCCTGCCCCTGGGGCAGTATGGCCAAGGTAAAGTTCCAGCCCCATCCAGGCAGCAGCCCTGCATGCTCGCTGGGAAGGGCCGCTCTCCCCGCACACTGGCACGGGAGGGGACAGCCGCCACTGAATCCCCAGCTCCAGCACAGCTTAATTTCCCCCAGCTGGCATCGTCGGCCCGCTGGGAACGTCACCAGATGGAGTTCATCAGCGAGCAGCAGCACCCAGTTGCTCTGCAGGCAGCCGTCTCCGTGCGGGGCTGCCCCAGGACGTGCTCCCCACGTGCCGTGTGAGTACTGCCCCACACAGAGGCCATCGGGCTGTGTCCAGGGTGCTTTTAAGGTGCATTTTGCTACGGCAGACACCAGGATGTGATCCGTGGTGGAGGGACAGAAAAGTAAATACATTTTGTTGTTGGATGTGTTTCTGTGTTGTGTGATTCTGGAAAGAAAACAGAGTTTAATTAAGAACAGGCTATTTAGAAGGAAACAGTTAATACTTTTAGGCTGAAGCTGAAGGATTTGTTAACTTCTTCTTACGACTGACTGGAAAGCAGAAGGATCTCTCCTCGCCTTTCCTGGGTCACAGCTAGGAGTAGGGAGGAATCTTTTGCCTCAGCAAGCTGTGGGAGATACTTCAATGGCCAAAAATAATTTTGAGTCTAATACGTCTGCATACAACTGAATAATTCTCATTTCTCTGCTGACCTCCCTCTCTTCAGCTCAGGAAAAGAGAGAACTCATTTAGCTCTTTAAACGTAGGTGTTGTAATCATTAATAAGGAAAGTGCCAATAAAAAAAAATCTGGTGATACTATAATGGGGGAGATAAAACACTGCAAAGAATAATTAGATGCTAGCATCAAAATACTGCATGAAACAAAAACGGCGGGGAAAGAATCAACATTTAAAGCATTTTGTGAATTTTATCTTTAATGCATTCCTTAATCTTTTATTTTGTCTTTTGATTTTCCTGCTGTGTACCACAGTCCTCTTTTGTTTTATTTTCATTTGACTTCATTTGGTTACACCTCCCTCCAGCTTCTTCCACCACTAAGATTTTTTTTTTTTTGGTAATTTCAGCTCTTCCTTTGTTAATGTTGAATGCAAATGGAAGTCTGTTGGCAGATTTTCAGGATTCAGGAAAATCCTAAATATTTAGGACCACAAAGCTGAGTGGTGGGGTATGGGTCAAAGCAATTGGAACCCAGAGTGCACGCGATATGGAAATCCCAAGGAGCTGTGCTATTTGCCTGGGCACCTCTTTGATCTGTACTGCAAATAGTCATAGGACTGGAGCTGTCCTTCAGGTGTGTTTGGGAGGAGACTGTGCACATGGCAAGCAGTAGCTGACCCGATCCTACACGGTCATAAGAGTTAAATGTCAGTAAAAGGAAAGGATAGGAAGAAATCTGTGGTCTCTCCAAATTCAGTTGGGTTGGTCACTTACTCCTTTTCAGCAGATTATGGGGATTCTCTGCAGATTGTGAATGGGGAAAGGCAAGTTTTTGGAGAGGAATGAGTGAGTGTTGACCCTTGTCCTCAGCCTGGCACAACACTGAAGGCAATATTCTAGAGCGGTACAGAGGAAGTGCAGATTCTGGTCTGTGATGTCCTAACCAAACATTGATGATTACGTATCAGAGCTGAAGCAGACTGTCCTAAAACAAAGGCAGGAGACAAATAGTTATACAAACTGTATGCAGCTGCTGAAAAACTAGTGTTTAATATAGCCCTACTATCTCTGGAGGGCAGGCAGACAGGCTTACAGGTAGCACTGGCAGCAGAACTGGCATCAAGGTGCTAGAAACCCTTCTCACTTTTGAGTCCCAAAATATCTATGCTGCTAGACTTATGGCAGACTAACCAACCTGTTACACACTGTGTCTTCATTCAATGACAGTCACTACTTAAAAGTATTTCTGTTATAAAATGAGAATGGATGAACAGATACACAATGGGGACAATATTTTGAGTTTCCAGTGCTTGCTCATCCCAGCTCGAAGTGCTCACCAGGCAGTTAAAAAAGGATCTGTTGCTACAGAATGAATGTGGACGTACATATTTTTATCCGGCTGAAGGATAGGAATTCTGGGTGTTGTGTGCTGGCTGTAGTGCTGAAAATAAAACTTACAGAATAGGGCATAGTACTAATTAGAAACTTTGAATGGAAAAAATCATCAAATATAGAAACCTCCTGAATATGCTTCTCTTCATGCTGAATATGTTGAGTGGAGAATTTAGTCTTTATGAGGCTTACATTTTTACTGTGTGGTAGATAAGAATTGGGCTTTCAAATGAATTAGAGTACTCTTTTCATATGCAAAACGTGTGTGGGGTTGGTTTTTTTTTTACTTAACTTCTGCAGTGGTCACCCTTAACAAGTGTCAGTTTTCCACTGTTTCATTGTGTATTGCTCTTATCATTCAGTATATTTATATTATAGCAGTAGGTAAGTTATATGTAAGAACATTGACCATCCAGGAGTGCATGTAATTATATCGATGCGAAGCACACTGCTGACACTTGACAAAAAGGCATTGTTTGTTGTGCCTACATGAAGGTACCTCCCATCACACCAGGAGATGTTGTGACCATAAGCTGCTACTTTACATTTTTCCTCACCTGAGGCTGATTCATTTTATCTTGGATCTAGATTAAAGGGGTCTCCATTGATCTAAGGACATACGCCAGCAGAAGCCTCTGGTGCTATGCCATCTGATTGAGGTGTGTGAAGGAAGCCTGCAGGAGACATGGCTTCATGGAAGGGGGTGTCTGAAAAGAAGAGGGATGTGCCTGGATATAAGAGTGAAGTCTCTGAGGAGAGACTTTCAATATAGAAGTGAAATCTCTGGGGAGGGTCTCTTCTTGGGTCACAGTGGTCATCTGTTAAACGAGAGATATGCTGTTTGGCCATATGCTGTAATGCCTGGTATTGAATGGCATTCAAGCCGAATAAATACATTTGGAGAATTGTCTTTTGGAGTCTGGTTGTATACTCAGGTAAACCATCTGGAAGTAGCATGATGGGTGTCCTATACACAAAGGCCAGTCAGCAGCAGAAAATGTCAGAGAGGGACTGACAGACCCTGAGCTTTAAGATGGCAGAGATTTCTGCAGGGATGCAAATTGAGCCTTTTCCTTCTTTGTAATACAGTCTCTAGCTAGGGAAAGAGATTGTGGTGTCCTGCAGCTACGTGTTGAAGAACGGAAACCTGTACTCTTGTTCTGGTTATTTCCACATATGCTTACAAATATGTGTATGAGTAAAATTTGTGGTCTTTGCTCCCATTCCACTGACTATGTTCTTTCCATCATTAGTCAGTGAGAGAATCCCAGAGATGTTTTGTGTACCAACCACAGTATGAGCACTTAGCTCCTGCAATGAGAGGTGAGGGAGGTGGAGACTGCAGTGGTGTGGATGGGAGGTAACCAGCAGAGCTTACGTGCAGGCAATGATGTCCTGAACTTCCCTGGTCTGGCATGGGTGGGAGCTGACATTCTCGAAGCTGTGACAGGACCTGAATATCCCCAAACCTTTAATGCTGAGTTAAATAGAGTATCTAAGTCATGCCATTTAGACTTATGTCTGTTGTAAGCAATAAACCTAAGTTTTAAGATGGGAAGTTCGTTATACTAAAGCTATCACCTGTATCCTGTACTCCGTTTTTTCTGGTGACTGATCTTTTCTTCTTGTGCTTGCTACATCTCTACTGCATGCCAAATAGAGATCAGTAATTTTATTTTTAAATGTGAGCTCCCTGTCGGAGCCTGGGTTTATTGTCCCTGTACAAAAATCACAGTGGGAACTTCTAGGGAATCAGAACTCCCAGACCAAAGCTGTTGACACCCTTGCAGAGCTATCCAACTCAGTTGCTTGGCTTTCCTAAGTGCCAAGCTGCAACCATCACATTAAATTACTACAGTTCCAGAGCATCAGGGAAATGCTGATTTGTTTAACATTGTGGAAATACTTGCCTTTGGATTGTTGCTGGGGAAGTGAAGCACTTAGGCCAAAGTGCAAACTTCTGCTGAGGAGCCTCTGCAGGCTTTGGGTTAGAAATTTAATATGGGACCACCAATTCTGTCAACCTGCAGCTAGAACATATTTTCTACTGCAGAAATCACAGTTAAATGCGATTTTCATATTTTCAGTGAGGGCTTATTTTTTTTTTTATTCCAGGCTTTAGACTGTGTACTGTAGATCTTAGGGATGAACCTGGCATTATAGGTAAAAGGCCAGAACAAATGCAACAGTCCTTGGAAATTCCCCATCCAGCTGCTCCTGTGCCATAGGGAAAGGAAGTAGCTGCAGGTGGCAATTGCAGCTCTGTGCCAACATGCCGTCAGTACACCTAGTCTTTTAGGTAAAGGAGCATGTAACTCTACAGCTGGATTTTCCCTTAGTACCATCTAGTGCTACCTAGTAACCGCTTGCGGCATGGTTTGCTCTGCCCTGCAAGTCCAAGGCTGGCAGACGGGCTGGCTGCCTCACCTGCCGGAGGATGAGAGGTGTCTGTTAGGTTCACCATACAGATAAGTTCAAAAGTGGTACATTGCATTTATCCCACATCTTTCCAAATTGACAGTTTGCATTTTATGTGTACCCACCCAATTCTGAAGCATGTGCTGTGGTCCTTTATTTTTCCTCCTTTCTTCCCATTGGGCTTTGTTTTGAAATTGCACTAAATTGGTGTTGGGGCAATTTTCCTTTCAGTTATATTGAAAATAGCATTTTATCCATGTCATCTGATTTTTTTATTTTTTTTTTAATTGAGCTAAAGTTCACAGAGTGTGACAGGGATGTTACTGGGTAGTGTATGTTTCATGTTATGATTTAAATTCTGAACTCTCTGCAGTGAAGCACCATTGTCATCTGTTACACTGCATGTGAAGCAAAGGACGCCGTCAGCCTTCTAAATAGTAAATAACAATCTATATTACTCCATCCCTCTGCTTACCCCTGCAGAGACCATGAGAAGGCTGCAGAAGCAGTTGTACCTGAGGTGGTTTTCGCTGAAAGGAGGGGAGCGGTGTATTTCAAGCATGGCTACATGACCTCTCAGGGCATTCTGTAGTCCTGATGATGAACTGAAAATACAAGAACTGCTTTACAAATTTCAGGCTCATAAAACACCAGCTCAGGGGCTCACCTGGATGTCTCCCTGCCTGTCTGTTCCCCTTGCAGGCACTTTTTTGCATTTATTTATTTTCAGTCACCTGGTTCTGAGTGCATTTGGAGCCCAGGGCAAAAATAAAGAAGTAAAAAAATTTCTAAAAGACATTTTATCATGCAAATTGTGTCTCTGATTGGCTGTACCATGCTGTCTTCTGGAAGCATCTGCCCTGGTGGAAGCTCTGTTATAAGATCTGGAGGCAGCTGACAACATGCATTTAAGGGGCTTCCCCCAGCATCATCCCCCCAGACTGCTATTAACTCGGTTAAAGGGTATATGGCCATAGAATAAGCATGGAGCATAGATGAGTAGGAGAGAGGGAGGACCTCAGGGCCAGGCAGTTTGCAAACAGGCATCAGAGCCATGCTGTCCTTTGCCCCCTCTTACATTTCTTATTACAGTACATTAAAACCCTTTGCTCTGTCAAATTGACAAAGGCAGCTATAAAAGGGGTCCTTTCTAATATGCAGTAATATAAACTATGTTTGTACACTTACCACATAATCCCTAATTACTTCCATACTTTCATGTGTGGAGAGCTTTGACGCCTGCATTGCTGGATACTTAGTGAATGAAATAAAAATCAGAAATTATTTCTATATAAGTATGGGGTAGCGTGTGGTATGTGGATTAGCTTCAAGGCTGGCGACACAGCTCACATTTCAGGGTAAATATACTAAGTGTCATTGATCCACTAAGTGTCAAATGAAAAACTGTGACACCAACAAAAGTCTTATATGACCCTGACATTCCTCCAGTACTTAAAGCAATTACCCTACTATTTAATAACAATGTTTATAAAATTGCTTTTTGATTGGCTATCATCTATGTCATACCTATGTCAGTAATTCCCAGGGAATGCCTGTGTGTGACCTTTAACCTTGCTTTACAAATAATTTCCATTTCGTAATAGTGGAAGACTTTTTTGGCAGTCGGTAATGGAGTCCTCCTTTGAAGACTGCACCTCTGCTTTTTGGGTTTCCTGCATGGTTGAGGGCACAGATTCCCTCCTCCCTGAAGGGCTGCATGGCTGACTGTCTCAGGCTACACAGGGCTCCCTGGGATGCAAAAAGACTGGGCTTGTGATCTTTTCTCAGGAGCTATCTCTGCCTGACAACCAGTGCTGTGATACGAAAACTGACTCAGGTTTTTCACTGTTTCACTGTTATCCTTGGCCACAGTAAATTATCACATCATGGGCATTATATTTTATTTTTTCGGGGGTGTATTTTCCCTTCCTTTCTGTATTGCTGCTTTTTAAAGAAGAAATGTATCTAATGATGCATGATAAATACATTAAAGCTGTGGTGAAATGGAAGTGGTATGAAGTGTCAATACTGTCTGGGCCTGTAATAACAGAGCTTTAAAGTTCTCAAGGTATGTTTTGGAGATTGTTTATCCACCTGACTTTTTTTGCTAGAATGATTTCATTATCAGAAACATAGAGCACACAGTTGATGCACCCGTCTCTGATTCTTGGCTCCTGAACAGGTATATGGACGATGATGGTTCCATGAAACAGTTTCGAAGTGCCCATTAGCAGTTCTGCACCTCAAGCTGGTTGCACATACCTACTAGAAGTCATCTTCCCAAATACCATAAAATCAAAATAGCACCAGGTGTGATCCTGTTCCCATGGTTTGATTCTCTAAAGCCATAGAAAACTGCACACAATTTGCATGATTCTTGGGAAATATCTGAGCATCTCTTTTTTGCATAGGAAAACTGAAGAGTAACTGCTTCTAAAATGCGTTTTTCAGAGGCATGCAGCTGTGTTAACAGGGTGGCTACGTCAGAGCCTGTTCGTGACTTGACCACATGTGAGACAGAAGATGGTCAAAGATCCTGGTTAAAGTTATGGTCATACCTGGCCTGCAGCTGTGCAAACTTAGTGAGTTTCTTCTCGTGGGGAAACCTGAGCCAGATGAAAGGCTTACTGTGGGTATGTCCAAGGTACATGTCTTTTGATCCTATGAAGGCTTGGCACCAGCAATACGATGTTCTATGTGTTCCATAAAATGTGCTCTATTTTAACGTCTGGGACCACTAGGTGCTAAATACCGGAAACACCTTGCTCCCTGGGAGAACCAGCTCTCTGTAAACAGCTTTGCAAAGTCATATGCCAGTGCTGCATGTGATAATATCTCTACAGGATATCAGACACACCAGGGAAAGGCATCCCACTCTTCTCCCTTCACTGAAACACACACGGCCACCTATAAAAACTGTAGCCTTAAAGCCGGTGTAGAAAAGCTTGGAAGATCAAAGTTCATTGTGTGCATGGTAACGTTTCGAGAGTGTTTTTTTTAGTAGCAATCCCCCCAGCACTCAGACGGGAAGGCAGGCTGTGCTGCACATGGAGGCACCACAAGGAGAGCCTTGTTTTCCACGTATGCATCTCCTAAGTGCACACTGAAAGATGCAGGATATCAAGAAGAGCACAGTGGTAGTGTATGAAAAGAGAAGGAGCAAGCGGGCCAGTATCAAAGGAAGAAGGGCTGGGTTTTAGCTCTTTGCTTGCTTCATTGTGAAACCTTGACCTCCTGCTAATAGGCTTTATTTCTGGAATATGCATGTGCTCGTGGATTTGCTCTAAAACATGATAGGTGTTGTGATTCATGCTGACTCTGTTTACATTTCCCAGTAGATACATTTTGTTTGTTCACAGGGGCAAGTGCTACTTCTGATCCTCTTCTGGAAGTTTGAGTAGTTGATGAAGCTTTTTCCTCTTCTTGGTTAAATGTTCTCCTAGATTGTATCCTATTAATATGCTGTGATGTGTAGGTGTAAAACACTTAAATATTTCCATATGTAATAAAAGGTCAGGGATAGTATTCTTCTATTACCGTATATCAAGTACCTCACAGGAAATTCTACCCTAGAAAAATATGCTCTACCCTAGAAAAATATATTGATTATGAGTTATCTGTCAAATAGCTTGAACCCTTTGTTCAGAGTATCAGGATTTTCCGTTTAAGAATATACAGTAGCTCAGTGCGACCCCTTTTGTGCAGTTTTTTTTTGGGGGGGGGGGGGAGGTGATAAAGAGTGAGATTGTACTGAACTGGCTGCTTTCTTGCTCTGCCTTGGCAATTAATGAGAGATAGAGAAGCTGTCTCCTTCCCTCCCCCAGCTGAAGTGCTCTCTGTCTCCCAGCACTCAAGAACTCTACATTAAAAACCCTCATTCCCTGCTGCTCCCCTTCCTCTGCATAGCTCTTGCTTTCCGTGAAAAGTAAGCAGGATGTGCTCGATGCCAGACGTTGGTCTTCTCTGTGCCGTGACCAGTACCTTCCTTTTACAACTTGTAATGTTTCTGAAAAGTTACAATTATCTCTGTACCTATCAATCAATCATCAAACAGACTGAAGTTGCAGAAATCCAGCCACCTCTGCAAGAGGAGGATGCTACAGCTGTGACATAATTACATTATCAACTTAATTAAGGAAGTGAGTGAAACGAAAGAGAAAACAAAACAGCCAAAGAGAAGGCTAGAGGTGGGGAAGGAAAGGTAGGATGGGTAGTGTTCAGAGGATGTGTTAAATTTAGCTCTGAGTGGTTTAAAAAAGGATTTAATGTATCATAAAAATCCCTGGCTCTTCATCCTGCGCTCCTCGCTTTTTGAAGGGCTGCTGGGATGACAAGGGCTGAGGTGGGATACTGGCACCCCCAGAAGCAGGGCTGCTGTCCTGCACCACCCCAGGCTCTGAATCTACAGCCAGTTGAACCAGGCAAACCACGCACTGGACAAAGAATATGTGACTTAAATGTGTCCACATGTTGGGGCGTCAGGAAATCTGGTCTTGCAGAATAAAGGCTCAGCCCTGTTGTCCTCATGAGCTGAAATTCCCCACTAGCTTCTGTAGGAGTTCTGGGCACATGAAGGCTAAAGATTCAGCCTCCTAATCTGATTATTCTTACCCAAATATATTAATTATAGAAAACCAACAATGCTTTTCCTAGACAGGATAGCAAAAGCAGATCACCACACTAAGAATGTCTTTTTTCCTTCTGCTTTCAAATCCCATGTACTTTTAAGTAACAAAAAGAAGGCGGGGGGGTGGGGGTGGGGAGGGAGGGAGTCTTCGAATCTTTTCCTTGATTTTGGTTTTCAACTATGCTTAGTTTAAATGTCACCCATACATAGAACAGTGGTTGCACCAGAGCAGTCGTGGCGAGATGTCTAAAGGGGTGTCAGCAAATTGGACAGGGTATAATTTTAGTCAATGTGTTCTTGTCTTATTTTAGTTCAACATCATTTCCCAGTTGCAATTCTTTTGAGTGACACATGGAATGCAAAACAACATAAAAGGTCTGCCCTGAGGCAGATATATGTCCAAGTAGGACTTTAATTATTCTTTTTGAATCATGTGTAATATGCAAGCCCAATTTCTTGCATAAAAGTCTAATGGAAAAACTGCGTATCACCTGTATAAGTATTTTTGATAGTCCTCATATTTTTAGAAGCACTGAATTCAGAGAAGGTCCTTATTAGTCCATGTACTCTGGATTGTTCAGGCAACATTTGGGGGAGAAAGAAATTTCTGCCATGGTGTTTCGCAATGACATATAAATCACTGCTGTGTTGGTTTTATTTTTAAAAAGACATTCTTTTATTCATTCAACTGCGGTGTGCTTAAATAGTGCTCCCAACACATGTAGAGTGCTATACATGTAAGAAACTGTGTATTCTTTTACTGTGTTGCCTAACACCTGTAAGCTGATCCTGATCTTATTTATATTAATTTTATACCCGTGTAACTCTGCTGGCTTCATGGCAGCAAGTTCTGTGTGAAATCAGAGTCAGATATTTTCCTTTTAAGAAATAATATTAAACTGGCTTTTTAGGCAGCACTTGGTGTATCATTTTAGATGAAATGATAAAAAATAATGAAAAATATGTTTGTGAATGAAAATGTAGATTGTAATGATGAAATGAGGTTTTAATACTCCACAGAAAAAGAAAAAAAAGGAAGCTAACGTGAAAGCAAATTAAGGATGTCCCTGCACTTTTGCTACAGGCTGGGTCTGTTTCAAAGGCTCCTGAAGTCATAGATTCATAGAATGGTTTGAGTTGATAGGGACCTTAAAGATCAACTAGCTGCAACCATAGACCAGGAAAATCATCCTGGTACTTTGGAAGCTGTGTATCAGACTCAGTAGAAGTCTAGGAGTACCTGCACCTTCAGGGAGGAAAAAGCATGAGAAATGGGAGTGTTAGTCTTTCACCATGATACGATGGACAACTGATAAGGATGAAATGTGACAGCAGAGTCCATCTCCTTTGAAAACTGCTTTCTTAAAGCTCCTCTTAGAACTGTTTTTATTAAAAAAAAAAATAAATCTGTAAATCTTAATGTTTAGAGAGACAACATTAAACAAACGAAAAAAAAAATTATTAAAAACAAAAACCCTGACAGCAGTTTTAGCTGAAATGTCAGGAATTAAAGCAGAAGGAAGGAGTTTCTGAATGCACTGGTTTTGCTGCAGGTTGGACATAAAATGAAATGACAACTTCAACGTGGACAAAATGGTGACGTGGAGGTTGCCTGTTTTGTCAGGACCCCACCACAGTCCCTCAAAGTTTGATTCCCGTCCATGTGCTGCTTTCTCCCCCGGAAGTAATCCGGGTTTTTATTTGGTTACTGCAAGGCTGTGGTTTTGGAGGGGTATTTCGGTTAGCATAAACTATTTGAAGACTGTTTGGAGAAAAGCACTAACCCATCCCAAAATTGGTGGGATAAAAAGCTCCTTGTTTATGACTGTTAGTAGTTTAATCATTTAGATGAGACGAATTTGCACTTCCAGCCCTGAGTGTGCTCTGATTTCCCTGCAAACATGTGTTGTGGGATTTGCATTGTCTGTGGTGGGAGTCACACAGAGGAGAAGGAAATATTTTTCAAGTCTTTTTTCTTTATTATCCTTTATTATTCCCTTGATTTAACACATGAAAAACACATAAGTAGGGGAGCTGCTGGATTTTAATGATGACAAAAATATACATCAAATTATCTTGCTGCATAAGAAAAGGTATGGAAGAGAAGCCAGAAAACAGCAGCTGAGATCCGTTTCATTCAGATGATCTAAACCAACGTTGTTTCGGCAAGTTGAGTTTTCTCCGCAAGTGTCTGGTCCTTCCAATATAGGGATGCTCGGCTGGCCGGCAGCCCGCTGACTGGTAGTGACCTTGTGCTAACTGTCTGTCAAACACAGTCACTCAGAATTCATCGGGATGAAAAATAAGCATTTGGTGCCTTTCTTTAGAAACATAATAGACAGCTTTGCTTTCACACCTCCTAATAGCCTTTTTAAAAATAGTTTCTCTAGCAGGATGCTTTTTTAGCGCATGGAGCTTTACACATCTACATGTTCCAGAATTTATTAGGATTATTTTTACATTGTATATGTTTTTTATCTTAAATTTCCTGATGCCACACTGCGACGCTGCCAGTTTAGCAACTCCAGCTGCTGTGAGTCACGAGGGTAGGCTGTGGTGGTGACGGGATTACAGGGAAGGGGAGATTTTATTTGTCAAGTCACAGCGTTAACCCTTCAAAGCCAGCTTTCAAGCACTACCTGTTTGCAAAAACAGCAACAGCACAGTGGTTATCCAGAAGGCAATCCTGCCCTCAGCTCCCATGCTTAGGCAATCTTGTGTGGGTTCTTTTTCCAGCAGTGGAGTTGGGGTTCAAGGCATTGGTGGGATGAGAAAGCTTCTATGTTTTACTGGGTGTATTTGGCTCCACCAGCCACCATACAGCAAAATAGGAACGGGTCAGAGAAACTTCTCCCTCTGCAGCCCTGAGGCCTTCAAATTCCTCTTGCCCTTCAGGAAAGGAGAGTCCTTTTTTACAGGATCCCAGTGTTATTCAATGGAAAGACAGGAACAATTTTAAGCTCCCAGGTCTGTATAAGCTCTATTGAGAGTGGAAATTAGTTGAGGCTCCCTGTGGTGTATGTGACTATGGAAGCTACAATGCTCATTTGTCCTGCTGAGCAGTTCTTGTATGTGCTTTACTGGCTGCAGAAGTTATTTTTTGTATTTATTTTTTTTTTTTTTTTAGGATTGCAAAAGTCTCCAGTGGAGAGCTATGTGTTAGAACTGAGAGTTAAAGCTAACCCTCACTCATGTGGCATAAAAATATCCTTCCAGAGATAGGTTAGGAAGGTTTAGATGTACACTGAGTTAATGGAGTTGTGGAATAAATTAACTATCTGTTGCAGCCAAGAATCATGAGTCTGCCTTTTTGGGGTCTTGCAATGGAAAGGAAGAAAGGGGAAAAATAAGGGGGAGGAGGAAGGGGGAGAAATAATGCCCATGCAGACAAGCCCTGAATCATGGCGTCCTATTGTATGCCAATGTAGTGTCATTTAAAGTCTCAAACCAGCCAAAAGCTCTCACAACCTCACCCTCTCTGCCACCCTCGATACAGAAATAGTCAGATCTTTTTGTTCATGATTAACTGACTCATGCTCAGAAATCATCAATTTAAAACTCATTTCAGGCAAAGTTACTGGAAAGTTCTTTGCATGGACGTATCAGTATATTTAAATTACAAAAGTCTCCAATAGGTGCTGAAAATATCCTTAATCATTTTCTGAAAATATAGCAAATTTGGTGCTAATTACAGTTATTTGCATCCCCTTCCCCCTCCAAAAAGGGTCTCCGAGAAGTAGAAGGAAATTTGGATACATAATGTGCACTGACAGCTCCTACAGTGTGATGGGGAGGGACAATTTGAGACTGTCACAGGGCTATGCTCAGCTTCATAGAGATGGGATTTCTCTACATGCTAAAGTATGAGGAAGACTAAATAACTCACAGGTGTCACGGCATCAAAGAATTATGTGTGCCTGACCTATGAGAGAATAAATCTCATTTCCTTCTTAAAGCCACGAGACATCACTTTAAGTGCAATAAAACTTTAACATTCCCCCCTCCTAATTATCTTTTACGATTTTCTCAAATTTATAAAAACAAGATTTTCCAATTTTAAAATATTTTTTTTACTAGTAGATTGTGCTCTTTAGTATCATTTTACATAATTTAATACAATTTGTTCCATCCATTGGTTTTCATGGAGATACAAGCTGTTCGTTTGTGAGAAAGCTGGCATAGCAGCGAATGTTGGCAAAGAGTCACCTCCAGGAGTTTATTCAGATTTCAAAGTTGCATGGGGGCACCGGCCATTTTGAAGGAGATAAATGTGGAGGTTGTTCCTTTTTTATTTTAAATAATACTGATTTGATTTCTTTTTTTTTCATCAGTATGGTTGATAGCCTCTCTTTCCCCCCTTTCTCAGTCCTTGGCAAAGTGAGTCATTGTTATTTTGTCAGCTGAATTGCAGTAACAGAAAATAATCTAAGCTTAAAAGAGTGGCTTTCTCAGAAACGTGCGCCATTGAATGAAAAGAACACAGGTGTTTCTTAATTATTTGTGCAGAAGGAAAAGTAATGCTGAGCGGATGTGCTGCAATGATTAGTGCGCTGAAGAGAGGCCACAATAAGAAGGATCCTTGTTTCTTCTCCCCATGCTGTCCTTTCTCTCTGCTCCCAAGTACCAGCGGGCACCATGGGGAGGTGTGTGGGGGGAACTGCACCCTTTGGTCCCCTAGAAATGCGCCCGTTGGGCTGCCGGATGTCAAATGAACTGTTCCTGTGACTGGGATGGTGTCTGTACATTTTTGTGCATAAGGGAGTGCTGCTTTGAGTCTCCTCTGAGGAGGTCTGAGCATCCCACCACAGGTTCACCAGACCTCTTAGCCATGGTTTGCCACCACCAGAGAGGTGCAAGACAGGACTTATGGGTTCAGCGGTCCTGAATACAGCACACCACCACTACATCGCTCCTAACAACTCCATCTTTCCATTGCAGCACATTAAGTTTTATTTTAACGGCATTAAACAATCAAATGTTCATTATTCCCATGTCAATGCAGGTTTTGTGCAGGCTGGCAGCAAGAACCTGATGTTATAATTCTGAATGTGGGCTTGGACCCACTGCCTTGCACAGTCCGTAGGGGTTGTGTCAGCTGGATGCTGTATTCAGGTGCTCAGTGAGATGTTTCCATCTCTGCCATATGTTTCTGTAGCACTCGGGTGTGGAAGAACCAGTTTGGCCACTGTCAATGAGTATAGAGGTCATGTGTCTCTATACTGTGTGCTCCTCAGAAATAGTAGGAGGGAGCTATGGAGAGCAAACTACTAAACTGAAAGGACACAGAGCAGTGGAGCTGGCAGGATGCACTGATCAGAGAGGAACGTTAGCCAAGATGCCCTGCTGAAGCCACCTTCTCCTCAGAAATGTGATGAACATGGATTTTTAATGATTTCAGGTCACTGGTTACCTGTGGTTTATGACACTCTGCTATTAGGGTCATCAGGGCAGGAAAGCTCATGTCTTTTGAGGTGCCCTGTCCGCCCACACCAGCCAGATCTGTGCTTTGACAACACTGGAACAAATGGTCCAGAGACAGGATCAGATATCCCATTACACAAATACTGCTCAAATCATTGAGGTAGATTGCTCAACTGAATCTCGTCTGGTTACTTGTCAGGGTGAAATAGAGTCAAATTCTCAAATCTATGCCCTGTGTTGTGTGAAGTGGAAATACTCTTTCTCAAAACCTTGCCACCATCTTCCTGAAAAGTGAACAAAATGAGCATTTTTATTTATCCTTTGCAATGTTTTGTTCTAGTTTTAACAAGCCCTGGCACTTCTGACTGTTTGTAGGAAAGCGCATTCACAGCCCCAAAGAAAAAGCCTATATTGACTCCCACATGTACTAAATGATACATCAGTGCAAAGCCTCCTCTGGGAGGAACTCCTCCAAAGGAGAAAAACCGAAGGATATCTTGTGCCTAAACAGCAGCTCCCTATTCTGCACAGTAGTAATCATTTTCTTTTTTTTTTTTTTTTCCCCTTCCCCTCTCCTCAACCCAGTTTCCATCAGATTTGCTGCTGGTATTTAACCACCAGCCCGACTCTGAGACTCACCTCTCAAATTTGGTGTGGAGCATGTCGTGTCTCAGTGGCCCTGTTGATCTGATACCCTGTGCAGTCAGGGAAGCTTTCTTTTTTCCTGTTCTCTGGTTTTGGTGCTTTTTGTAACCCTATCAAAGCAACCATGAGCCTTGTTCTCTCCTCTCCCTGGCCATCTGCTTGAAGCATCTGGTAATCAGGTGCAAGCCCCCACATCCAGAGCATTCATGCTTAAATTTGCAGCTACCTTGCCACCCACACTGGCTTTTGTTATACTGCCAAGATGTACCTCTTTGTGTACTCGATATGAGAGAGACTTAAATTCCACCATCAGACTACTGAAATTGTGATGGGCCAGCGTGACATTATCACCTTTGAACATAGATATGTATCAGCCTTCTCCCATTTTTCTCTGCTAGAGTCTCCAGCTAATCTCTGCTCCAATTGCTCAGCGTACCCGTACTGTGTGTGTGCTGCGGAGGTATGGTTCTGAGTCGCAACTAATTTCTCAAAGAAATATCTCAGTCTAAAACATGATGATGCTTAATGTGTGCTTGTCATCTCTGGGATTCTTCTTATATCCCTTTTTCCATCTGAGTAATCTCTGTGTATGTGTCTCCATATAAGAGACAAATAGAGCCATTGTTCTGCTCCATATTTTAATTCCATATCTGTATTTTAGGGACATTGCTGCCTTCCCAACAGACTGACTAAGTATTACAAACTGCCAAATTTAGCTTTTGGGAAGTGGCTGCAACTGAAATTGCCCATTGAATTTAGGAGCAGACAAATAATTTTGTCAGAAAGACCAAAGCCAATGACCTTGAGCACTATCCCACCCCTTTCAAAAGGTTCCCAAATGGAGAAAAGCTCCACTGCTGCTGATTTGTCTTCCTGCAGCCCCAGATTAGAAACGAGAACAGCATCTTGACTTCTGTTTTTCCACAGCACCACAGTCTTCATGTGAATTTGATCTGTTAGAATAGAAACATCAAACTGAAGCCCCTTATTGGGGAAGGATATGGAGATGCAAGGTATTTACTAGCTCCTGTGTTTGGATGGAAGGAGTGCCAATGTCTTTGAGCAGGACTGGCTTAATAATGCAATAGTTACAGGGTGCAGTGGCCCCTAGTTTTGGAGCTACTTCATCTGGTGCTGGGCTTAGAAAGCCTCTACCACCTGTAATGGCATCTTGCGAACCAGTGAGCCTGGGCAAAATTGGGAACGCGCTCCAGCAGACCCGATGTGCCTCCTATCCCACAGAGAGGAAATCGGAACTTGGCTTTTTCTGGCCTCTGAAAATCACCCATGACAGGCATGGGAATGTGCCTTGGCATGTCCCCTGTGGGGTTTGCCTGGCCAAAGCTGGGGATCACTGCCCAGCGCTGACACACCAGCAGCAGCGGAGGCTTCTAAAATTTGGTGGTGCACTTCAGTAAATATCATATAGGATTGATTTGCTGGTCCTGAGGTGCTGGCTGCATCATCTAATGAGAAACGTGTTCAGGAGAGGCAAGGAGAACCGAGGTGAAGTACAATTCCTGAATGATCCTCTGTATCAGTCTTATGGTACAGGTATTCCTACATTGGTAGCTGAGATTAGATTCACATGTAGAAGGGAGATGGTAAAACACCAAATAAAAGTGGCAACTGTCTTTCATTGCTTACTGCAATTAATGCCATGTTTTTCTTGGTATATCCGTCTATCTATATTTTATTAATTTTTTTTTTCCCAAGACTGCTTATTCACTGTTGGCATCTTCCATTACACCTTTTTTTTAATGTGGTGTTTGAAAAAAGCTACAAATGGATATAATGCTGCTTTTTTTAAGTTTAAGATAGATTGATTAAGAAACGGCCTTCACTGCTCAGTGAAGCTGTAAAGTACTTTATTTGTGGGGTTGTTTCTCAGCACTTGAAAAAAAATTCAAAGGGAAGGAAGAAACCTGCAGCAGGTTTGTTTAAAACATGCAACATTTCCTCAACTAACTCCTTTGAATTATTTTAAAGGCAGAAAAGCTATAAGTGTTATTTTTGGACCTGGGTTTTGTTCCAGGGTTTTTTAGACCTTTTTTCATTATATGGTTTCTCCCTGACCCTCAAAATACGATCTTGAGCAGATATTTGTATATGCAAGCAGGACGTGTTACATCCATGTGTGATTCCTCATGTTCAGCACAGCACCACCGCTCATTCTGCTGTCTGTAAATGCACCTGTGCTTACAGATTGCCCATATAATACTGCGGCTGTTTGCATGTGTGATTTTCACAGAATATAAGAAAAAACCAATAAATACATTAAATATAGCTTCACAGAATTTTTTCACAGAAAATACTGGAACGGCTTTATTGGTTATTGAAAAAGTCAGGAATAAATCCACAGGGACTTTTCCACAAATGGGTAAAATAAAGAAGTATTTAGAAGAGTCCTTATTGGCTTGAGTCATGAAGCTGGCTCTCTGCTAGTGCTATGCCGTAAGTTTAGTGGGAAAAGTTTGACAGCAATCTAATTTTCATTGACAAATACTGTCATAATATTGAGGGAAGCTGTATCAACAGTAGTGGTCGATGCTCAACCAGTCATATGGACTGGACGAGCTTACCATATGCTTAACTACAAACTTCTCTTGGAAAGCTCCTTTAAAACACTTGACAAGCTTAAGATACTAGTCAGTAATGAGCTTGAACAGAACATGTGAAGTTTTACATTTTGTATAGAAAATGGATTAGTGTTTGTGTGTTTCCTGTACAGCAGAGATTTGTGTGCTGGTATCTGTGTACCTACAATGCCTTTGTGCATTTCTACAGCCCGAGTTTCACCTAGTCAAAGGAAATTTAAGAGAAAAAATGAAGAAAAAAAAAAAATACAAACATAATTTATTTCTTGAATCTTTTCATTTGTGTTACACATACAGTGTTTGAATTTGCGGTTTCTGGTAGCAATGGGAATGCCAAAACCCACAAACCAAGGCAACCCCCCATATTAGCATGATAATTATTACAGCAGGTGATAGGTTCAGGCTTTCATTAATGTGCAGTATTACTGCCTTCTCCTAGCAATGAACCTCTTAGGCTGATCAAAATGCCTTTAGCATTTTTTTTTCCTGTGAACCTATAGATTGCTGTCTATAATTTCACACAGCCTCTGAGCATTTGAGCTGGTGTCTGTCTACCTGATGGCAGGATCAAATCAGGTATTCAAAGATTCTAATGCTTCATGTTGCATCACAATGGTTTGGGGTTTTTTTGGTGGGTCTGATTGTATCCACAATTAAGGACTCTTGGTCTAACTGCTTCCTGTTTCCCCCTTCATCCCTTGGCAATATACTGTGGCAGACATATTTCAGCTCCTGCATTTTGTCTTTTTTATTTTAATGCATTTGTTCACACTCTTATACGTACGCATATGCATATATATGCTTGTGTGCGTTTAATGTATTTTTGAATGTGGCCAAATACTGCACCAGGTTAGAGACTCAGTTAGATAATTCAAACAGAAGTCTGACCTGATTCTGTCTTAATTTGCTATGTTTTGTTAGCATTGAGCCATTTGTAATTTAGTTACATGTAGAGAAGCTCAGTGATGAGCAAGTTTAAACAATATGGAAGGCATAATGTATGCTTACATGAAAAGTATATACAGCCTTTCATTGCACTGAGTATTTGTAAATCAATCTCTTTTTTCAGTTTTGCTGTGCTTTCCTCTCTGAAAGTAACCCTTCTCATTAGAAAGAATTCAAAAATAGCTTTAAAAATATTAACAGAAAATAGCAGTTTCTGTGGTTGGTGCAGCCATGGCATATTTTCTTAATGTAAGTACTTCTTAATGTAAGTAACTGGTTTCATTTCAAAGGTTTAGTGTTTTAAAGATATTTCTTGAGGAGCAAAACTAGAATTAAGCCTGACTTGAATCCCTTTACCCCTCTGTAAATCTAATGTGACTCCTGAAATGGCACTTTTACAGATTAGATGAGAATCAAGTTTGGTTTTTTGTTGGCACATTGGTCAAATTTCCTACCACTAAGTATAATAACTTCCCTTAATTTTGCAAGCAGAAGAAATGGATGATCCCCTCAGTTTCCTCAAGTCATTGCTTTTGCTCCCTATTTATCACTATTAAATTTTATCTGTTGTCTGCAACTGGGATTTAGACTGTTTGGCCTCAAATTAGATGGGTCTAGATGGTACCATCTGCTGAATGCTCAACAGCTATTATGATTCTTTGGTCTTTAGCACTTTTTTTTTTTTAATGTATTCATCTGACAAGGGGAAAAAATAAATAGGCAAAAATGGTGTCCAGCATTATTTGTTTTATCAGTTTGGCAACCAAAGTGTATTGGCATGGCTACATTCCTTGTAGTAAGTGCCTGAGAGTACAAGTATAAAGACAGCTTTGAAGCTTGCCATGAGATCCTGTTTTACTAGCAGAGATGCATGAACCCACCTGCCACAGGCTGGAAATGTTAAAAAAATCGTAACTTGGTGGCCTGAGATGGCCAAACAGCAATCACTGTAATGGTGGGTTGGCCATGGTCTTCTGGCATGGAGCATCACTACCCTGGTTTCTCTTGGAAATATTTGTTATCTCTTGGTATTGAATCCCTCACCTTTACCAGATTGACACTTTAACAGTAAAGATGTAAAAGCTCTTTATAGATATGGGTCTGTGTGTCCCCAGCCATGCCACTGCCCTTGGGGTACCGGCTCCCAGCACCCATCCTGTATGAGCAAAGCCTCAGTCCCCATGCTGCAGCCTTGTCTTACAGACACCTCCCATTTCACTTTCACTCAACTACCTAACGACCAACATGGCATGGGAGGAATATTCCCACCATTTTCCTTTGTCTGTTGCTAATGCAAGAGTGCAAGAGCAGTTCTTCCAAAGAAACCTACACAACTTTGTTCCACACCTGATGGCTCCCAACCCAATGTGTCACCATCAGGTTTCTATTCATCCTCACTTGAAGAGAAGCATTTATCAGCTGCTTCTGAAATCTCATTTTGCATATGAAAGTCCAATAATTGGACTAAACCCAATACTATTATATGTTTAAAGGAAAAAAAAAAAAAAATCCAAGTGAAAGGATTTTAGGTGGGGGCTAAGTGACTGTGGGAATTTGTTCTTAGATGGAATGAGTCTAAGCACTATCATCATGATCTGGGCTGTTTTGGGTGCTTTTCAAGCATTTATTTACATTGATATGATCAAACACCCAGTTCAGAATGGCTGCTTTAAACTACACAAAATGAAGTCTGGGATTCACTGAGGTCGAATCCAAAAGTGTGTCTGGAGCTTTGTGCCTCCTTTTTAACAAGACCTTTTCTGTGTTCACTTTTTAAATGATGACACCATACTGGGGGCTGTTGTTCAACAGATTGTTGGTTCTTTTAACAATTTGTTCAATGGAAGAGGAGGAGGGAGTAGAGGCAGCTATATTTGTCACTAATGTTGTTCAGTAGAATAATTGATTTTTCCAGTTTGGCAACCAATCCCCATTTTCTGCTGCTTTATTATTCCCCCCAACCCCCTTCATGTCTTCAACAAAAGACACTTTTTCCCTTCCAATTATTAATAGCAATTTGCAGTCTCAGCTTTTTTGGTTGAAGAAACTGGGTCCAAAAGGAACTAGCAATATGTTGACTGGCTTTTGCGGCAGGACCCATGGACCCAGCCTTGCTGCATCTTGGTCGTTGGTCCAGCTGGGAGGAGAAGCCTCCTCGAAACTGTCCTGTTGTGGGAACATCCCCACATTTCTAACCTGTTAACACAGGACTTATTTTGGCTCCATAACATTAGAAGTCGTTTTGCAAGATTTCCCCTTTATTTCTTATAATGGATTCCCCCCTTTTTTTATAATGGATTTCGCCCCCTTTTTTTTTTTTTTTTTTTTTTTTATAATGGAAATTTTATGTAGGGAGACATAGAGCAGGGAAGATCTTCATGCTGTATATAAGGCTGGATATAAGACTCTATGGTTTCATGATACTTGTTTCTGGCCAGGGCAGTAACCAGTGGCAGTTTGAAAGTCAGCTGGGGGATGTTGTCTGACTGGAGGCGGGTATTTATTGGTTTTGTAAGCTTTGAGCCACAGTAAAAAGACTGCTCAGTCTCCCACCTGAGGCACCCAGCAGCACCTCACAGGGAGGAATGCAGCCAATTTCTGCTGAGCTCAAAATCCTGTTAGCTTTTGGTATTGGGCTAAAAATGTCAAGGACTGGGTTTGAGAGCTGGCATGAGGTGGTCGGGCCCAAGTGCCTGAATTAAGAGACCTGGAGGCTGTACTCCACATAGTGTGCTGGCTAGGATTTATTTATTTTTTTAGTCTCTTTTGGGAGGGGGGAGGTGGTCCCTTGGACTCCTGCTTTTGGTTCCTGTAGAATCCAGGCACACCGGGTGCTGGCCTGTGCCATATGGGAGGTTGTGCCTCTGCCCAAGGGAACTTAAGCGTGTATTTGTTGCCAGATTTTGAAAGCTCTTTGAATATAAACATGTACAACCTTCTCCAAAAAAGGCCCTAAAGCTTCAGTGCAAACTATGTTTGCATGTTAAAAACATATTTAAAATATTACCAGTAATTGATTTAATGTATAAGTAAAACTAACTATGCATAAATTAACAAAATACTTGTAAGAGAAAAGGGCAATAATTGCCCTGATTTGAGTGAATGAAGCGGTTAAGGCTTCTATTTACCAGCTTTGTTAAACATAAACATTTAAAATTCAGCAGTTTCTTCAGCACCAGCCCTCTAAGAGTATTCAAAAACATGACTGAATTTTACAAGTTACTGTAATTTGTGGAAGGCTTTTTCCAAAGCTTAGAAAGTCAGATAAAATAATTAAAAAAAAAAAAAAAAAAAGTCCTTTCTTTTCCTCTCCTTTTTGAATACTGTAAATTAGGTATAATAATCTTGGCTAGTTTGAGTATTAGAAAGGTGAATATGCATCATTAACAATAGGATTTAATGAACATTTTTGGATATTATGTAATATATAAATTTATGTTGGCTTTTTTTTCAATTTTACATGTAGTAATTAATTTTGTCTTACTGACAAATGATTCTCAATGAATGATTTTCAAGAAAAAATCCAGACAGTTATTTAAACCCTTTGTTTTTACTGTAGACACCTTGGATTCGTGGGTCTGGTTGTAATCAAGGGGCGCGGTGCTAAGTTCTGTTGTAAATTACTGTTATTTACATGAGTTCCCATAGCTGTATTTTTGTGATAACCTTTTTCTGGATGGACGACGGGAGTGTAGGCAGAAGAGATGCCTGCTTTGTGCTGAACAAAATACACCCCTGCCTTGCATTACCCAAACCATCCCCTCCCGGTTTTGGGTAATCAGTAATGGAGCATGCTGGCAGGCAGCAGGACCCCACCTTCCCTCTCCTCCCTTCAGGAGCCTCTGCATCTACCTCGTCTTCCAGTGTGAAGTAACATGATGGTGATGCTTAGGTCCAGAATGGAAAGACATGACGTGCGTCCCCCATTAGGATTAGAATATGGCTTCCCAAGCAGTGAGGCAGGGATGTGAGGCAGCTGGGGACACAACACTTGTAGCATACAGCTCTTGAGCTCTTTGAATGCCACAGACCTGCCTCGGTGTCTTTCCTTCACCCTCTCTTTTATCGCTGTTGATTTACCTCCTACTCTTGCAATCTACGTATTTCTATTGTTTGTGACGTCATGCTTGCAGAGGGAGATGTTAGTGTTGGGCAGCTCTTGAGGTTTCCACTTCAAAAACATTGGTTTTAAGGCTATACCCTGAAGGTATCTGCCTGGGTTTTGTGGAGATAAATCTCTTTCCAAAGCAGGGGCTGGTCTTGTCAGGTCTTTGAGCAACCTCATGTAGAGCAAGGTGTCCCTGCCTGTGGCAGAGGGTTGGGACTGGACTGAAGCTCCCTTCCAACCTAAAGCATTCTGTGACTTGCCTTTATGCTCTGTGCATGTGCAGGACCACACAGCTGAACATAACAGCTAGCAAAGTCTGCACATAGGGCCAAGCCTTGTGGCTGGTTTTAGGGTGGTTATGTGCTGTAACTGAAAAAACAGGCTCAGTGCCTGTCTGAACTGAGAAACTGTCCATGAGCTTGAGGAAGGTTTTGATCGTAAGCAAATCTGAAAAATTTGTAACAGAGAGAGTTTTGTTGCTGGGTGATTCTTGTTTTGAGTGGTTGGGGTTTGTTTGTTTTTTGTGGGTTTCTTTTTTAGTGGGAAGGTAGTATTTTGGTGTGTTAAATATCTTCCCCAAACTCCATGTTGTTGCATCTTTTCATGGCTTTTTCCACCCTCCTCTCCTGCTCCTGATGCCATCTGGAAAGCAAGCCTTGATTGTCTGCCTGTATCATCTTTTAGAGGGTCCCAGCAGAAATGCTTCTCTGCAAGGTATTGCTCCGTGCTTGAAATCCTTAGCTCTAAGAAGGGCCACTGAAATACAATATTAATGGGGTCTCCTCCATGCTACTGGATTGGTGTTGTTTTGCTGAAAATATTTAAGAATAAAAATGCATTATGGCATAGGCAATAAAACCTCTGCTATCACTTACAGACAGCTGTAGATACCAGTCTAGCCCTCATACTGTGGCTGTACTGTTGCATGTAAATCCCATTTGTTTCTGTGATACTTTGAGCAATAGAATTTCCAGCCTCATACTTCTAGTAACTTCATGCTAGGTGTGTTAAGACCTACTATGAGAAGAAACAACATCATCAAGAGTATTCTCTTAAGGCCCCTTTTCGTGATGTGTTTTTGCTTGGTAAATAATAAAAGCTCCATCAAAGCAGGTGACGTGAGTTAGGTGTGATTGCAGACCTGTAGAGGCTGACAGGCAGCGAGGCACTGGGTGGCTCGTTACGCATCTTCTGACACCTCCCAGTTACTTGATTTCACATGTCACATGCATGCAGATTTGGAGACTTTTGTCAGCCTGTACTGCCTACCTGGCCCCTAAGACAAGGAGAACAGCCTTTATTTTAGTATTTCACTTGAGTAGCAGCTCATATAGTTTTAAAGTACTGGAGGAGGAAAGCCAGAGACATCATTTCGTTCTTTGTCTTTTCTCATGAATTAGTCACAGTGTAATATTTTTCCATAGGTTACTAAAGCTGTCCTTTGTTGCATGTGACATTGGCTATCATTTCTGCATAAAGATATTCCACTTAAATTCCATTAATGGCTGTTTTTCCTTAACTTTGGCTTGTGGCCACTTGTTAGGCACAGCCGTAACTTGAGGCTGCTCCAGCAGTTGTGTGTTCCCTACCTCAGCTTTTAGAGAATACTGATCTGGTCTGATTTTTATTCATTGAAATAATATTGTCACTCAGCTCTTTGGATGTTCTCTACATGACTAATGATAGATGAAGTTAGAGTATGGTCCTCCAAATATTTCCTCGTTATCCCGTTACACACTGGAGGAATGATTTCGCAGTTTACTCAGTGCCTCAGTCTGAAAATTCTAGAAATATCTCTGCTTTTTTGTATGCTGACATCAGGTCCTAGGCTTAAGATTTTTAGAGTTTAATTTCTAATTATTCACTGCATTCTGCCCCTTTCATCTCCACTAAGGAGAACAGCGAGTGGCGCCTGCCTTTTGTTCTTACCACATTACTTGACATTTTTTCTTTATTGAATCACATCCCATCACTTTCTCTGCTCACTAAAAGGCAGGCTGGATTTTTTTATTATTATTAATTAATTTATTTATTTTCCTTCATATTGTCTGTGGCTTCTCCATTTTCTATTTTGAATAAATTTCATCCCGTTTTTGCATGCAACTGAAATAGAAGCAGAATAAAATTAGCTTCTCTAGTGAACTTTGGGACTATCTAGTGATCTTTGGCTATCGCCTCCCATCACTCTTTTCTCTTGCTGTTAGCATGCAGAGAGCTGTGCCCTCATACACTGTCCGGTTTGTTATGAATTATTTAGTTCACCCTCTCGTCAGAACTTACAACACTGTAGCCTGCTAGGGGATCGTGTAACATTACCTTTCATGGAGTCCACGTAAATCATACTCATGGCTTCCTTCAGTTCTTTGTGACTTTTTGGGGGGTTTATTTTTTTCCCAAATATTCTATTAATTTTGTTATGTATGATCTCCCATGCTGAATGTCTTTAATTAAATCATAACTTTCTCTACTTTGTCCCTGATTAGTGTTTCCAATATCTTTCCCACTGCTGAAATCAGGCTGACTGGTATTTAATTTCCTTGATCTAGAGATGAAAACAGATTTCCTAGAACTGCTGTTATATATAGGTGCTACATTTTTCTTCCCATCCATAGGTACCTCCCCTGTTTCCAGAGATGTTCCACAGATATTTGTTGAAGTGTCCCCTTCCTTGTGCCTCTTCCTTCCAAATTCTGGCAGGCATCCCAGCTTCAGTAGCTTGATTTGGCTACTTGAAGAAGTGCATTTTTACAGCTTCTCCTTCTTTTCATTTATTCATCTTTCTCATCCTTCATAGCCGGTGCATGTGTTGATGTGTGCAGCCACCTTGGCTACAGGCATCCTGCTTGGTGCCCCAGTTGGCTGGTTTTCTTGCATGTGGTGATAGATGATCTTGTGCCAGCCTTTCCGTGTGCATCCAGTTCTTGATAAACCAAGAAATTGTGCTTGATGTTCAGAGGCTGAGGCCAGTGTCCTGTCCCTAGACCATCCTTTTTCCTCAATTTGAGATCTTCTACTTGCTATTTTGGATTTCCCAAGACAGACATTGCTTTCTTGACCCTTCATGTATTTTTGTCAGGCCACATGTGTATTTTCTGCTGATATGAACTCATCTTTGAACACTTGCCATTTCCGTATGGAGTTGTTTCCATTCAGGGTCTGCTCCTCCTCTCATTGAAGTCAGCTGGGAGTTTTGCCATTGCCTTCCTCGAGAGCAGCAGTGAGCCTGAGATTCACTGGCACTTAAAACATGCTCTCAAAAATTAACCCTGCTGAAATTGAACATCAATATTGAGCTTTTTATTTTAGTTGTAAATCCAACTCTAACTCCTTGAATGCTTCTTCTGTTTGAAGAATGGCTACTATCATAAGTCCATTAATTTTAATGTAATTCTCCATGGTTAGATTTGGGTCATAACATTTCCACTGTCCTGGTTACAAAAACAACGTCAATAGAAAGCTCGAGTTTCCTGGATGCTACACCAGATGCACCAAAATCTGTTTGTCCTCTTCCCTCTCATTAGGAAACTTGTACAAAACCTGCTCAAATACTGTTTAAATCTTCTTTTTTTTGCCTTTTTTTTTTCTTTTTTTTTTTTTTTTTTTTTTTGAGGGGGGGAGGTGCTGTGCAGGGAATAAAACCCTTTTGAACATGAGGTTAAGTGCAGATCTTGGGAGGTTTTGATTGTTTTTTAAGAGCAGTGTGAAAACTTTTATGTTTTCCTTGCTAATAATGCTGAGTGTCACATGCCTCTGTCCCCAAAAACTGTCATGGAAATGAGCCCGCAGGACCTGTGACTTCAAGCAGAAAACTGCTGCTCTGTCCTTAGCTCACCCCACTGTGAGGAAGGCTGGTACCACATATGGTATGTAAGATCACACTTATTTCCCTGAGACCATGGAAACCCAAGCATGATGGAATACATCAGGGATGGAGTGGCAGCCTTGATTGCGAATATTTTTTGCTAAAGTCAGACACTGAATGTTACTGTAATGACGTTTTATATCTTTCCTTCTATATTCTAGCAGAGAGAGCCACAGGTGTTCCACTGGAATTACTCACACATTTATAGAATTGGACATTCTGTCATTAAATGGACTTAAAACTAAAAAGCCTTTGTCTGCGAAAGGCGACCAATAGAAAGGGACTTTGGATTATCTGATATCCCATAACTTAATCATATGGCTCTTAAGAGTAGGGCATAAGCAGCTGTGTCTCGCTAATATACATGCAATATGTGTAAAGTGATATGCTTTAATTCTAAACTTGTTTTTAGCAGGAAGAAAAAAGCATTTAGATGAGGAACATTAAGATTCAGCATTAACCATTTCTTTCCTCAGGGCAAAATTATTCATCACCTGATATTTATTAAGGCAACATTTTTATTTTATTGCTCTGTACTGTAAAGAGTCTCCAAACATTCTCAAAGTTGTGCAGGAAGTTTTATAGGAAGATTTGCAGGCAGTATTTAAAGTGGTTTTCAAAGTCAATGAATTTGAGAAAGATACTTTCTTTTTCATAAACAGCAATGTTGTCAAATCTCACAGTGGAAATAACAAGAGATAAGTGTTCATTTAATTTATTATTTAATTTTAATTTTTATCCATCCTCCCACATTATATAAACTTGATTTCTGTATCGTAGCCTTAATTGTTAGTTTGCGTTGGTTTAATCTCTCTCATTTAAGTATGTTTGCTTTAATAATATTTAAAAAAAAAGACCCAACCCCCCCAAAAAACCCACAAAAAACACAAAAAAAAAAAAAACCCAAAAACAACTAAGACAAAGAAACTGTAGATTAGAGACTTTATTTTCAGGGTAAAATGATACGGATAAGTGAGCGTCAACTGACCAGAAATTATTTGCTTCTGTCTGTTAGACACGTAATGGAGTCATTTAACTAGTCAAATTAGGAGCTGTAGAAATGCACCATGCTTCATTACTGAGTTCGAATGGGCACCATTTTACATTTACGTCAAAAATTATCTCATAGCAAATTAATGTTTTCATTGTGCTTGGAGCCGGAGCTGTGCAGTATCAGCACCACCTAGAGGATGCGACACAGAAGCTTAGAACTGTTTGTCATCTAAAAAGCGGAGAGGAATAGACGATCTTTAAAAAGCAAAGTACTTCAAACAGACCTTTGTCTTCGCAAAGCAGCCCTGCAAGCTTTGCTTGGTCTGTTTTCTTAAGCTAGCCCCATCCTGCAGCATCTCTGCATCTGCTTGTGCGTGTTTATGGCAAGTTTCAGGTCGATTCTACTGTAAAATCTTTCAGTGTCAATGCCAGCAGTTGTATATTTTTAATGCAAAAAGGTACTGTCAGAAGTCAGAATATCACTTGGAAGAATCCAGAAAATGAGCTCCCCGGACAAGCAGGCAGAATTTCCAGGCAATGCTATGAATGCTCTTTCTTCCTTGAAATTTTCTGAAAAGCCAAAAAAAAGAAGGAATTTTATCATTTAAGGAATTACATACTTTGTTTTGCAAATGGAAACAGCTAGTGCCTGCAATTGGGGGGGGGGGGGGGGGAGTCAGACAAAAGTGAGGGCAGCACATAAACTTCTAGCTTTAAAAAGTTATAGCAGTGAATGCCTACTGTACAGAAACTAAAAATTGATAACATAGAATAACATTATATAAATTGGAGAGTGATAGTGGTAAGCTGTTTAAAGTACAGAATGGGAGTAGTTATGGGTGGCTCATCACTCAGTTTCCCAAAGGGGCATTTGTTGAACAGGAGGTAGTATAAAATCTAATAAAAATCTGATAAAATCTAACCTCTCTGGGGCAGAAGGTGCTCATGGGTGGGACGCTGACACACTCGCAGCTTTTCAAGCAGTGCATGGCAGGCATTCCTAACACCAGGCAACTGGATGGCTATCAAGGCGGGACATTTTGATGCCTATGTGTTTTGTGATGAAAGACTCTGTTGGCCAAATGCCCTTGGCAGCATGGTTCAGTGTTCCAATGAAACTTCTGGAATTCTGAATGGGGCAAAAAGAAAAAGAAAGGAAAAAGAAATAAAAAAAAAAAAAACAAAACCAAAATGCACGTATCATGCAAACGGGGTCCTGAGCCCTCCCAGCTCAGTGGTGGCTTCTCTGTTTACATCAGTGGTCCTCAGCTCTTGCATGCTGTCCTTAGAAACCTACAGGAGAACAGTAAGCCAGGACGGGCCATAGTGGTCACCCAGTCCAAGCTTCTGTCTACATGAGCCAAAAAGTAGCCCCCAGTACTTCCTTCATGGAAAGGATTTTGATGGAACGGGATGCCCCATCCCTAGCAGTGCTCAAGGCCAGGTTGGATGGGGCTTGGAGCAACCTGCTCTAGTGGAAGGTGTCCCTGCCTATGGCAGGGGTTTGGAACTGGATGAGCTTTAAGGTCCTTTCCAATCCAAAGCAGCCTGCGATTCTATGAAACAGCCATGAGCAGAAATATGCAGGGTTTGAGTCTCAGATATGATCCATATTAAATGTATTTTATAAATTGACCAGAATATCTAAACATGTTTTCCAATCTTATTAAATGTTGTGCATGCATAACTGAATTAATTCTCCATATTAATATTCTTAGAAGACATTTATAGAACAAAACAAAAACATCCACGAAGTATTTTGACACAAAACACAGGAGCAGCAGACAAAGATGAGCTGGGAGGGGGAAGAAGACCAGAATTCATTTAGTATTACACTTATCTCTGGAGCAAATGATCACTCATTAATTAAAATGCTGCTGCCAGTTGTAGTTGGAAGACAAAATTTCTTCATAATTGTGTCAAGTGTGTAATTTTTGTTAGTATACTCTTATTTTTCATATTTCAATGAGATGCACTTCAGGATCCTTTTGAAAAATCAAATAATTACTTGTGATATTATTTCATGACTAAGAATAGTGTCTTAAATACATACTCTGCTGTAAGTTCAAGAATCTGACAGTGACTTTAGGGCCATCGTTACAATGCCAGACTGGTAGACGATAGAACATGCCTGTGAGCAAGTTTCCTTTTGTTCTAGACAAAGCTTTTTTTCCTTCTGTTTTTTAATGTCTTAAGCTTATTGCAGAAAAGGATTTCTTTGAAACAGTGAAGAAAAAAAATGTTAAGAGTTTTGCTTGCAAGTACCCTGGTATAATCTTCTTTTTTTTTAACTGTAGAAGCACTTTACCTATTATCATGAATCTTGTCTGCTGAGATAGTTCAGCCTTCATGTTATGTTTACCAAGGCCAGACTAGAGGATCAAATAATTTATAACCATTCCTGTTGGGTTTTATGTAATAACTTTGGAACTCATATAAAGTAATGATCCACAAACTCTTTTAATGTTCATTATAAAATATGAAATATTTCTCAGAACCATTGCAATTATGTGACCAGACATAACTGTTTCACACATGAGTAAATACAGGGAGGTTTAACATAACTTTATTATCTTCCTGTCTTTTCCTCTCATTGATGTGATAATACTGTTTTAAAATTTTTCTAAAGAAAAGTTAAGTAATTTCAGAATCTCTATTGAGGCCTAGTTTATTGGTTTTTGTAATAGAGTACTCAAGAATAATTGTATTTATGATTAGATTGATAGTAGTAAATGTTGTTGTGCTGAATAGGGGTAAAATACCCTGAAAGCATTATAATATTATATGAATATATACACATACATCAGTAGGAAGAAATTATTAATATTGGTCTCTCTGTATATGCATTTATATTATGCTCATCAGCGTATCAGTGCACCTTCTCTGGAGACTTTCTGGGGTTTAGCAGTTATTAAAATGTCAGTGGATATAGGACGGCAAAACTCATTAAGACTACATAAAAAAACACATCCCAGGTCCTTGCCTGATACTTAGAGCTAACCTTTAATTTCCCCCTCTTCTTCTGATCTACTTGGATTTAGACATGACATAAAGTGGAGCCTGCCACAACTGAAACTCTCTGCTGAAGCTGTTTGATCAGCCCAAGCTCCTGTTAAACTTGGCTTTGGACTTCATTGACCTCTGCAGGGTTTCTGGCCCATTCAGGCTAGGAGAAGTCTCTGAACTTCAACACTGGTGGTTCTGTAGCTTTTCACATCTGTCTCTGTGCTGTATCTCTCACAGTGGCAATAGACTCACAAGCCTATCCCTGAGATCCCACTCGTGTGTCTGAATTACAGCACATGCAATGAACATTGGGTGCTAACACAGGGTAAAAATAAGCCACCCTAGAGAAAACAGCACAGAGGGAAAAAGTTCATAGCACACAGAAGGATGGTCACCTTCCTGCCTTTCTCTTTTACTTCCTTTAGGAGCAGCCTTCAGCCAGCAGAAGTGAGAGGAGGGTGAACATGTGTGTTCAAAGTGGCAAATACACTATATTTGTTTTACCAGCATTTACCAGCATTATATTACCAGCATAAACTGGTAATATAATGTAATAGAATTTTGGTCTCCTGCTGAATGGTACTACGGAAGCATCACCAGGGAAAAAAAAAAAAAAAGAAAAAGAAAAAGATCTTTGGCTGAAAGAGTGTAATCTAATTAAGGACGGCCTTAATAAGAAGTCATTTTTTCCTAATTCTCCCCTTGTCTGCCTGATGTTTTTCATCCTGCAGACGCTTAGGGGGAGGAGCTGCCTTTTCCTTATAGGTCTGTGCCATGCCAAGGGCAGAGCCCTGCCACAAAGCTGGCAGCAGCACCATCAGCCATGAGGGGAATGGGGAGCCAGCGTGGTTTTGCAGCTGAAACAGACAGCAGTTTAGGCTGTGTATATGCTTGATCTGGATCCTTATCCAGGTCAGTTAGGTGGTTCGCCAGGCAGTATTCTATACACATACAGAAACTTTTGAAGAGGGTAATGTCTCCCCTTTCTCTCCTGGGTCTTGTATTTCACCAGTCAGCCTCCCTTCACCAAGAGGATCAAAGATTTTTTGAGCTTCCTCCTCCCATGGCCACCCCACCGTAATAAATGGAGATGGCACTAGCACAGAGGGGGTTTTGGGGTTTTGCAATAGGTCTCAGGCTGGCTCAGTGAAGGTAAGATGCACTGAAAGACCCCAGAGACTTTTTTTCCCCTCTTTTTTTGCCTTTCCCAGACTGCAAAAAATGGTCTGATATATTGTAGAGGGGCTTCACAACACCCCTGCAGACTTTCAGGGCACTTGGAGGTTAAATTTCTTTACTCCCACCATCCTGACTGCTTCTCATACTGCAGGCTTTGTGCAGGGATGAATAATTTTCATGCATTAAGAGAAGAGAATCCAGAAATGTTATTTTCATGAGTCAGGAATAACCTGCAAAGATGGTAAGTGCTGAAGCAAAGCAGAGCCATGAATCCGTTATACATGGTCATTCCTAATGAGAGAGAGGAGTTCATTATTTCATAGAGGCTCTCTGTTGTGGAATATTTCTGGGACATGCCATTCTTTCTACTTTTAAATTAAAATGTCTTTATTTTTCATTATGAAATACTGGTGCATTTGAGTCCAGTTGTATTTAGCAATAGCAAAACATGATATAACTAATGATACGATAAGAGGTACAATCTATGCAGAAGATGCAAAGTACAGCAATAATAAGACAGGGTCTCCATTTTCATATTTGAGATTAAGTTTGTACAATTTTAAATTTGAAACAGGTTTGTGTTAGACAGTTTTCTTATGAAAAATCTAAAGTTTTTAAATTCAAGGGTAATCTTTATTTTCAGTCATTTATGGATTTTTAGTGCATTCATTTTAGGAGACATTTTTATCATTTTCTAAGACACGTTTTTGTCCAGGCACAGCTACACTACTTAATTTATTTGACACTGAAAACTAAATTTTAATTTGCCTTTGGAAAGTATGAAAAAGTCAAAATCAGGTTGTGAAAGATTTTACTTTGCACATGGTAGGATACAGTGCAACATAGGATAAAGCTCCACATTTTCAGAGATGGAAGGAAGATCTCCTGAGGACAAAAGTTTAGAAAAACGCTGTGCTTTTGTCTCAGGCTTGCTGTCTCCAGAGTTCAAAGGACTTGGTAGATCCATAATGGAGAGCTACTTTTGATTTTCTGATAGTTGCTGGATGTTAACACTTAAAGTTTCATTTAAATGTTTTCTACAAGAAAGCATGTGACTGAGTACAGGGATGGAGTTTCTGCACTTTGTACACTTGCCCTAAGGATAATATGCCCAGACTTAGAAAAAATATTGATGATTTTCAACATGTTTAGGCCAAGTATCTGTTATAAAATTCCTAGCATGAGCCTGAGCTGATGCGCCAAGTATGAGTAGCAATTGTATGTGTTTACATGCATTCTTCACTACAAACAAACCTGTACTTTCAAACAAGTTTTACTTTGTCCTTTGGAACTGCTATAAGCTGAAAATTCAAGACATGTATGAATTACTTCAGCAAACAAATGTTTTTTGTTTTATTTTTTAACCTGGAACAACTCAAAACAACTATATTTTAAACTTGCCTCTAATAATAAATGGATTTATCATGAGCATGTTGCATGTGTGCTTTTATCATATGATCAGAGACGTCTTAGTTTAATGTAGTATTTTCCCTGTGATATTACGAGCTAGAAAAGCTATGTTCAGTCCTGTCAGCATAAAAACTGCACAGCAGGAGCTGAAACACATGAAGCAATTTCCAGGCCTCTTAACATTCCCAATTCATGGAGTTGAATAGGTTTTGATAGCTTAACTTTTTTTTTTTTTTAAATCTTGGGAACCTAATGGTCAACTTTTTGTTCCTATCTTGAAGCACTCAGATTTTTTTTGACAAAAAAAATCCTTAATTATTCCCCACTCCCATACAAAGTTAAACCAGTCTTTTCTGTTTTATTAGGTAGCAGGCAAGAGATTGCATCAGAGGTGAGAGGGGCTATATGTATTTAGGAGCATAGCTTGATGAGACCACATAGATTGGGATTATGGCCAGAATTAACTATGTTTCTGCCCCAAAAACCTGTAATGTCCTGATACCTTTTTCTCTGCCATAGTGCTTTGGAGCAAGAGCACTGAAGTTATAAACATGTGGCCCTAAGGTAAACGTCTCACATGCTAATGTCTTGGTAGACATAGATGGTCTGTACCATAGGCTGTAGACCTTTTTTTTTTTTTTTTTTTTTTGGGGGGTGTCCTTGTTTTGTTGGTTTGTTTTTTTTTTCTTTTTCTTCTTTTTCTTTCTCTATCCCCTTTGCCTTGGTGCAGGAGGAAGGAGATGGAGGGATTTCTTCACCTGGCTTTGCATAATGTACCTTCCCGGGTAAACTCCCAACTTCCCAATTCTCCTGCTTCAGCTTTCATTCCCAACACCCTTCTCACAGAATCTTCCTGCTGTTTCTAGGCTTTTGCTTCAGGGTTTGTCTCCACCTCAACTTTTCCTTATTCTGCTTCCTCCCTTTTGAGGAAGGCGGGAGCTAACTGCCCCCTTGACCTCTGCTCCCTGTTCCCCACCTCTACTAATAGGACTCAGCTGTCATTTCCCTGAATCTGAATGCAAGAGTTAGCAGCTGATCCTGGGATGATTTATCAGGAGAGCCCCACATTTCTATATGGCTTTTCAAGTATGCCACCATATTTCAGGATCACTGAAAAGGGCAAGTAGGTCCAATGACCTACTTACGTGGGACCAGTGACTATGAATAACATCTGTGTAGTGATGAACGTGCTGTGACCTGTATAATGCATTGAGTTTGCTCTCTTCCTTTTTTTTTCTTCAGATTTTTCAAGAAATAGTGCTTATTTTGTAAAATGTTCTAAAAACTGTCACAAAATCTAGGAAATATTGTAGGGTATATAAGTAAAATGAGCTGTGAAGGTATGTCGCCTGTTTCTGAAGTGTAGGTATATAATGTTAGTGTTGTGATGTCCCCGAAGACTTAGCTTATAATTTTATCTTTGGTTATATTCAGAAGAAAGCTAATTTATGGGCTTTCAAAGCAGGGCTAATTAATATGAAAAGTTCTTATTTTATTTTATAAATTCCTTTGTAAAGAATTTTAACGGTGTATCTTTTGGAATAATTCTCTCAATAGGGTAGGATGTGAATATGGAACATTTGAAATAATTATTAAAAAAATAGAATTTTTGAGTACATTCGAAGCATTGGACATAAATACAGAATATTAATTTCATTTTTTGAAGTATATTGTTCATATTCATTTTTCCATTATTCATTCTATTAAAATGACATGAATGAAATCTGAAATCTGCTATCTTTAGACCTCAGTGTTCTTTCACAATGGATGTACGCGGAATTGTTGACTGTCAATACTGTTGAGTGTACAGCCAGCACACTAAGGTTCGCTTGCCTGTGACATTGTCTCTTGAGATTCAAAGGATGTCATTCCTGTCTAAGTGGTGGAGTGATAATACATCTGCACTCTCTGTCTGTGACACCTCGCTGTCATGTGGCTTTGTCAATGGACAGCAACGCCTGTCATTTTGTTATGAGGCCCAACATAAAGCATACATCACCCTTGACATACTATAAAGTGCAATGTGTAAAGAGGGTTATGTCTGTTGTCCGTGGAGTCTAAGTGTTCTGTTTTGAAAGCTCATATTAAATAATAATATCCTTGGAAGACCAGATTCTTCTCTCAGCTGTTGAAAATCTACAATAGCTTAGTAGATCTTGGAGGACTTAATTCTGCTTAACTTGGACTCCAGTAGGATGGAAGATTAAAAGAACAAAGTGTAAAGTGATGCATTTCATCCAAGAAGTGTTAACTTCAGGCCAAGGAGCAAAGTTGATGAGATGAACTTCTCATCCTGTATCTGGCACTGCTGCTATCAGGCAGAAGGAGAGTAAAGGGAGAATCCAGTGGATTTACTAGGAGCTTAGACTGATCTAATCGGAATTCTATTTTCTTTAAAAGGATAATTCATACAAGGTTTTGAGCATATCAGGTGTTAGGTGTAGCAGGTACTTAGACTAAGAAAAGAAACATGAATTTTCATTTCTTTTCAGTCTGCCTCATGGATTGCACTAGCTATTTCCCCTGAAACACATCCCTCTGTGGACATTTGTTATTACAGGAGGACATCTGCAAAAAAAAGATGTTCGTATTCAGTGAGAATGTGGGTTTTTTTCCTCATCCTTATTATCATGTGCTGTAATCTGAGACACCAATGAAAAATATTTGAAATATAGCCTCAACAACTTAGTACCTTTATTATATGTCATGTATAGAATTGCCATTGATGTGAGAGAAGGCTTCAGATTTTGAAGTTAATGCAGAGCTATACCCTGAAAGATAGGAGGCTTTGTGTCTGGGGCGTTTAAGAACCATTTTATGGTAGTTATCCTAATGTCTTGGAGATGGATGCAGGAAAGAGCTGAAAGACTTTACATCTAGCAGAGGAAGAGTGAGGTTTTGTAATTTATCTTACCATCTTCAGAGGAATTCAGCATATTTTAACAAATCTTGCCCAGCCTTATTTAGCTCATCAGTCTCTAGATGCAGGGCCCCTTGTATATGTATGTATCTGTCTATAAATAATGTGTGTATACACAGTATGTGACACAACAATGATTTCCGCCTTGCTGAGAATATAGGTGCTATTGCTAAATAAATTTTAGATTATATTAATACTACTAAAGAGTTAACAGTATTTTTCTGTGCAGACAGCTCTGAAGACCCAATTCTATCTGATTTATTGTTTAGTCAACTTTAAAATACCCCAGAGATCCCAAGGATCCTCTTGGCTGTTGCTGTAGGGGAGGGACTTTTATGAACATGTTTGTATTTTGATAAGAAATAGTACTTTGTTAAAACATGCAAACAGCATGCTTTGTTTTTTTTTTGGGGGGGGGGGGAGCGGTTGGTGGTTTTTTTTTTTTCCCAAGGGCTATATTTTCACTTAACTGTTGTTAAGTTCAGAGTTTATCAGCACAGTTACTATTGGTTAACCTTTATTGCTACAAATATTGCATGGTCTGTCTACATAACTGCCAACTGGAGACAAAGTCTGAATATTTTAGCAAGGTGTTTATCAGGCTGAAGTCTGCACTGAAATTGGCTGAATTGGTGAATATAGATTTCTAGGCTGGCTTTTGATAGCCCTATGGTGGAAAAAAACTGTATATTGATTCTCACTGGGGACTATATTGTTAAAATATATAAATGTTAAAATTGACTTAGGAAATAAAAAATAAATGTTAGCTATAAATCTGTGATAGCTGATAAACAAATAAATATCTGTCACTGTTATATCTCTGTATTTCCCAAAGATATCTGAAGAGCACTTAATTGTAACTGAGTAATCAATTATTCAATTAACCTTCTTCTCATCGAATATATATTTGATATAACTTTTTGAAGCTTGTCTCTAAAAGGTTTATATTGATTGCAGGTTTCAAGGCCATATGTTTCAGTTATTGGATTTGTGCAGTCAAAACTGACATTCTAAGTTCACTAGAATATGTAAATATTTGAATGTAATGAGTTTCTAAGACTGTTGGATTTATGTAGTTAGTTTTCATGACTTTTTAAAACTACGATCTTTTGTGATTATGAGGTTCACCTTAGCAGAACATGTCATTTAAACACATTTGTTATTCAGAAGACACTTAGGGATGTAGCTTATTTTATGGTCTGGACATTAGCTTTCATATATTAAGTTCTCTCACTTTGGGTGGAGTTGATTGTGAAACACTTCAGTGTTTTGCCATAAATTGATACAAATTTTGGGAATTTTTCAAAGGAAAATATTTTAAAGAGCACTTTCTGGGTTTGATGTGGTCCTGCTGGGCCCCTGCTACATCGCTGGTGGCAATATTGCTCTTGGTGCTTACTGCCAGCTGCCTGCCAGCACCCTTGGCAAGGTCAGGGTGTGACCATCCTATAGAGAGAATCTAGAGAGAATCTAGTGATGTTCATACTCAATTTTGAAATGGATGTATTCCTCTTCAGCTATCCTTTGAGTTTGTAGCTGTCATTTTTTACCTGGGTTTCTTGAGGCTGTTTCTGTCAGTTGATGAAATGGGCATACAAGGATGTAGCATGCAACTGGGGAAGTCTCGCTTGTCATGCACTTGTGCTTAAAATACATTTGTTGCTTGTACATTCATCACAAGTGAATAGTAGCTTAAAGGAAAGCAACTGATTTCAAAACTTACCCAGCTCTAGCAGTTTAGCACGGTAGTAAGGGACAGCAGAATTCCGTTTTCATTGTTGACCAGGTCAAAATGGGAAAGTGGAGTGGGGAATTTAATACCTCCATTCCTGTGAGAGCCACCTGGTCTGGACGTCCAGATACAAACCAGGGTAGAAATGGCATTATTATCTTTGTAGTCTCACTTTTCCTCCCAGGAGCTGAGATGTGATGCTTCTGGGTTAGGCTTCATCAACAACCCAAATTATCTGCCTTGCAAGAGCAAGCCTAGCCCCTCTCTACAGTGCTGGGTTTCATTCCCATACTGTTAGCCTCCAAACCAAAGGCAAGAGGAAACCACACAGATTTTTTTGATAGATTTGGAAATAGTTATTTATATATATACTTATATATATATATGTTTGCAAATATGTATATTTGCTTATTCTTTTATTTCAGTGTGTGATGATATAATGTATTTCTTGAGTAAGACATTAAATTTAGGATTTTATCAGTTAGGAAGAAATAATTGTACAAAAAAAATTCATATCTTAAATGATCTTAAATGCCCATCAGACTCCCAGGGTGTAAAGATCCATCCATTAAGGATGAAATCTACTGTGTCTCTTCACTTTGACTTTTTTTTTGCGCTGAGAGGTTGATTTGTAAGTGTATGAGGGACATATTATTAGAGCAACAACGATTTACATAGTTGCAAAACCCCTGCAGTGGTGTGGAAACTTGCTAAATTCTTTCAAATGGTCTCTGGCTTTATCAAAAGAAAAGACCTGCAAGGAGTTAATAACAACCTGACGGTCTTCAAAATTTGTTTGATATAGCAGTGCACCAAAATATTCGTTTCTGGCAACTCTCTTGACAACCTTTTGATATTTAGATTTTGTGTGTGTGTGCTTCAGTGTGTAATAGATTAACATGGCTCTGCAGAAAAGGTCTTTATAGAATCCTTAACTGTTGCACCCATTATTGAGTAAGCAGCACTTTCTTCATGGGGGCAGGAAAAAAATCCAAACAAAAAAACCCTGCAAAACCAAAAAACCCTGCAGAATTTTTTCCCTCTTAAGAATGAATTCATAATCTAATATTAGCAAATATGTTATTTTTTTCCCCTCCTGAAAATATCATAAACAGTCTTGGTTTGACCTTGTTAATGCAGGACCACTTTAGTAATCTGTGCCTAATGATTTTTTACATTAAACCACAGCTTGTGTTGGACCCTTGTGTGTCACAGTAATTTAAGAACAGTCATTTTGCACATTCCGATCCCATTATGTTACATTGTTAGTGAATAAAGACTGGTATTATGTTGCTCCTATAAAGGGCAGAAGTGGCCTGAATTTTATCTGCTGAACGAATCAATCTGGATTATGTCAGCTGAAAAGAATTGTGAACTGCAGTCTCCAGCAGATGGGGAGATTTTAAAAATGTATCTGTTTGGTTGTGAATACATTAGCTAAGATAATACCTTGTGGTGACTGAAAAGTAGTTTTTTTCTCTTTTTCTTCAATGAAGACTGTACCAATTATCATTTCAACATAAAGTATTAGGAGATCAATTGGGAACTGAATGCCATTTCCTAATGTTAATACAGTGTTTTATTTAAGCTGCCTTGACAGGCTGTCTAGGCTGTGGGAAAAAGACTGAGCAAATAATGAGTAAAGGGTTTAGAAAAAAGACAGAGGGTGGAGCTTGGCAAACGATGTGAGCTATTCATCAACAACTCAACAAGGATGATGGAAATAATAAGTACTCCTTAAAGAAAAGGGGAAAGGATTTTTTTAAAGAAACAGTTTCCTTTAAAAAAATATTTAACTTTAACTTTGTATTACTTTCTGATTAGCTGATTTTAAACTTCCTGAAATCAGGGAAAGCTTCCCTTTGAAATGGGATAGTCCACATTTAAACAGTGCATTCTTTAGCAATCAGTTAAAAGAAAAAAAAAAAAAAAAAAAAGAAACAGTGTCTAATTTCCTGTTCATTCGTGCAAATTTCTTACCATGTGGCATTGTCATTTAATATCTAAAGTACATTAATGCATTTCTATAATGCCAAAACCCTCAGACAAATCCCCTGTGTGAAATAATTTGTGTGAACTTTGAACTAACCATGAATAAAATCAAGATCTTATTATGTCCTTTATTTATATGGTACAGAAAAGCTTTGAAACTTAATACTAGCACCAACACGATATGCACATTCAAAGTGGTGCTTTAGAAAAGGAAAAAACCCACCCAACTTTCCTACGTTTTTGTGGGTTTTGCCCACTATTCAGATACCATTACGTTACTTCTGAAAATATTTGTCTTAGAAATCAATAGGCTATTCTAATATTATTGTGCTCCGAGTTGCTAAGATTTCCATTCAGCAGATATAATTCCACCATCTGTAAAGTTCTAGATTTTATAATACTTATAAGCTGGTTTTAATCTATTTTTACTGCCATGTTCTGTCCTGAAATGTCAGAGAGTGCAGACTAGGTCTCGGAATTAACATGACAGTTAAGAAACTTGGCAAGGTTTTACAGCAGATTGTGACATTAACAAAGTACAAAGGAGAATGGGGAAATTAACGTTAATGTATGCTCACAGACACTATAAAAATCTATATGTCCATGATCAGGGAACTAAAAATAGGGATGTTTTTTATGTTGATGCCATGAAATACAAAGCTTTACTGTGAAAAGAAATTTCCATATGAAAAGCAACTTACTAAAAAGTAATGCTGTAATCCCTCCTCTGGATTGAAAAACAGGTTTATGTATCCTAGGTCAAGTAGGCATATGGCTGGGTTTTGTTTTTCAATTTTGTTTTAGGCTTTTTTGAATCTATGATGAAACTGCATTGAAAGCACCAATATTCTTTTTCAACAGCTGCAAAAGATATGGTATGATAGATGCCCTGATAGATGGTAGTGGTTATTAAAATTCACAGATTGCACAGTAAATCATGTAAAGTCCATCCTCTTTCACAGTGACAAGCCAAAATAAGTGTTTGTCATTCATGGTGGGCTCTTCAGGCATTGCATACCCAGACTCCTCAGTGTCATCCGCCATGTCCAGCCTCCAGGGCCACCAGAACCATCATGGCTCTGCCAGGCTGAGGTTTCTCTGGGGACCTGTCCCTTTTCTGCAATCAGTTATAGGTCAAATACATGGCACAAAATCCTGCTATAACACCCAGGCAAAAACAGTGGCACAGGGGAAAGGAAGATCTAACTGTTGGATAAATCAGTGGAAATCATAGGGAATAATGCTACTTTCTGATTTAAATTGTGTTCATTTTTTTTTCATCTGAGTGTTTTAAGCTGTAAGTTATTCAAAGCCCTGTTCAGCTCAGATCCAGCAGGGCTGGTGGCTGAGGCTTTCCAGGCTCCTGCAGCTTGACACCCCCAGCATCTAATCCTGATACCACAGACAAAAACATCTCTTTTCATCATTGCTGATATTGTGCCATTGCTTTGTCAGACCCTGGCCATAGCATATGAAGATGCAGCTCTTTCTGCTGCTCAGGAGTGGGTAGAAATGAGCTGTGTCTGGCTTCAGGGTATCTGCACTGGCAGCAGAGCTGGGTTCCATCACAGTTTAATTTATCAGTGGCAGAAGACGACTTCAGCACTGCCAGTGCAGTTTTGGAGCATATCTTGTCTTCGTGTTGCTATTACCCGCAGGTTCAGCACCCAGCAGAAAACACTCAAGTTTGTTTTCTGACACCCTTCCTGAAGACGTGCTCCATGACAGCCATTTAGAAGAGTGATGTACAGCAGAGGTGTGAGCTGCCATCAGTGGGTGGTGAAGTAGCAAAGTTTGCTATTCGAGGCATGAACATTTTTCACACCATGTCATGATTCCAAAGCATTTCATATACTTAAAACCAAATCTAAGCACTATTCATATTCCCTTACATAGCCTTCCTGCCTCTAATACTGACTAGAGCAGGCAATGCAGGTGCCAGTTGCAGGGACAACAGCAGTATTCCCTTGCGTGAACGCGAGCAGTCTGATGCAATGCAAACATTAATCTCTCAGCTACAAAGGAACAGCATGGATCCATCTGTTACTTTCTTTGCTCTTAATCAAGTTGGGAGGGAGCAAAAGTTCATGTAGCAAATGTGGGTATGCACTAGATTGGGACCTGAGCTGTAAAGCTGAGATCAAATTTAGAGGCAATGGGATTTTTCGAACTCTATAGATCCAGGGTTGCCTATCATTTTGGATCTCTTCTTTCACCAAATTTGGAAGTGGAAATTGAATTCTGGGATGTGGTATTGGCCTACTCTGCTCTGCAACCCACAATGCTGCGTGCAGACTGCTGTCCCTATTACGATTGTGCTAACAATTGACTTTTTGGTTTGGCTGTCTTGCCAGGAAAAAAAAAAAAAAATCAATCTCAACCAAAAAGTATTTATTTTTCTAGTTTGCCTAATAATACAAAACATAGAAAATACTGTGTTTTGTATCAATTGAGGCAATTCTAGGGGAAAAGCAAAATAAAAAAACCATGCAGGGCCAGACTGTCAGAAAGGCAGAGTAGGAGATGACAGCCCTTTCATCTGCCAGTTGAGCAGTTAGCAAACTTATCCAGGATGCAGGAGGCCTGGCCTGATTTCACTGCTCTGATGAGGAGAGAGTAACCCACATATTGGGTGTGTATTCCTGCCAGATAGCTGCTCAGTGAAAGAAAAATCCCTCCCCACTGCCTTTGGTAACATACTACTCATCCCTAATGGATGCAGCATTTGATTCCCTTCCTCTTTGAAGCAGCCTATTTTTAAAATGCTGGATAAAAACTTGTTTTCCAGAAGCAAGTATTGCTACTGTAAGCAAGAGGTGACCAGGTCATGGTCATGACCACAGTGGTGTCTGCTGTTAGTGAGGTCACTGCTCACCAAGCTTATATTGCCTGTTTCTGGTAACCAGGGTTACTGAAAGGAGATGAGACAAAACAGATTTATTTTTTTTAATGGGAGTATTTCTATATAGTTTGTATTTGAAACCCTTTTTTTCAAGTTATTAGGATGTCTGCATCCTGTACGCATATAGTCATGCAATCACATCATCTCAAGATACATAAATGCATATTTATGTGCCAGTTTTGGTGTTCAGTTATGGGGTCAGAGCAGCTTGGGAATACTTTCTGAACTGTTCCTTCTCATGGTGTTGTAGCTCGTTTCTCTCCCCGCTGTAAGTACTTTGACCCCCAGCCCTGCTCCATGCCCCATGTCCAGCTTTACACCATTTTAGCTTTACCAAAGTGCAGCGAGCCCTTGTTTGCAGTTGTGCCCTGGCAGGGTGGATGGCATGGGGACACAGAGCATGTCCTTGTCCAAGGTGTGCTCTTGGTAGCCAGGAGTGCGAGATGTCTGCGTTCACTGACAGAGACTCCTGATGGCTAAGGGTGCAATGTGCTGCGGCATTGTATCCCCCCAGTTTCTCTGTTGGCATAGAAAGAATTCAGTTGGGCTGGGTGGAATATTAGGAGCTACTTCAATGAGATGCTTCTCCATAAGGTAAACTGATTTCCATATCAACAGCTATGTTCTTATTGCACTACTTATTCTGATTCCTTACCATGGGAGATGTCCTATTTTTGGAAACCGTGTATGTTTAGAATTTAGTGCACTGTATGCGCAGATGTCCAGCCACCTGAACAGCTTTGTTTCAGCTCTGATTTTTTAATACACTTTTGAAGAAACACGCCTTTGTGATCTTGTGGAACTGCACTCCACCTATCTAGGGCTGGGCAGTAGTACGTAAGAGAAGAATGACACAAAATCCCTGAGGTGTAGCAATTATTATCTATTAATTTATTCTCCATTCTTTCAGTTCCATGAGACATGCCAGCTCTCAGTGGCTCATCTTCACCCTAAACACTGACCTGTAGAATCTGACAGTGCAATGACCTGACTAAGGCCACTGCTTTTCTGAGTATTTATGCCTATAGCATTGCTTAAAAGTTTCACGTCTCCTTCTCTTAAGGACTTGTAAATAAAACACTAAATAAGAGGGTTCTTCAGCCATCTCATAGCCCAACAGATATTTAAAATATATAGCCCAAGATATATAGCAACACAGAGACCAAGAGATACTTAAAAAACTGGTGTTCCTTTTTGTAATGAAATAAAAAGAAGTATGATCATATTTCATGCCATGGATAAAACTGGATGAAGGTTATTCAAGGTGCCCCTGTCTAGTAGAGGAAAACTTGTGAATACATCTCTGAGTTCTTCGTGAGTCCCTGCAATTAGGAGTGAGAAGAACACAACTGGTTGAGAAGACTCCTTCCCCCATTGTTAGCTGAGGCACCAGGGATTGAAAACTTCTTGCCTGGCATATTCATGTGCTTCCCTGCCCTGTGGTTGTGGAGACTTTGTGGTTCTGTGGGAATGTTTTATCCTTTGTCTTTCCAAACAAATAAATTACATTCATGAAATGGCAGTTTTATAAGTTTTCTTTCTTGTGCAACTTGGACATTTTGATTCCTTCTTTTCTTTACAATGCAGAGCTCCCTGAATGTTAATGTATACAAAATGCATGTGATGTACACAAAGTCATATCACATGTACTTTGTGGTTAGGATGGATGTGTAAGAAAGGGTACATAATATTCTATTTGTAGAATATCAGAGGTTTTATTGGAAATTGCAGTTACTCTTGGACTTTGGTATTGTTCTGATGATTTCAAATGTACTGAGCTGCTTGGCCTGGTAGCTTCTTCTTCGAAAAACATGCATTCTTCACAGCCACTCATCCATCTTTAGTTGTTTAGCAATTGTTCCATGTCTGAATAAAGAACTATATATCTATTTTTTTGTAAGGCATACTGCTCTGGCTATATGTGTTTGGAGTGACATCCAACAAGAATTTGAAGAAACTCAGCTGTATATTGATACGATAACCTTTTTTTTTAAGAAACATGACCACTTGTTAAAAAAGTTCCAATTTCTGCAATACATCATGCAACATTTACACTTCTGCTTTTTACACTTCTCTCATCTAAAACAATTTTAGAAATGTATGTTCAAGAAAGGAAACTAACACAATATTGGGGTTTAAACCTCTCCAACATTTAGTGTAGAGCTATTCACATATATTTGATTAGCAAGTGCCTTCTTTGACATCTTGCTGCTTTTAAGCCCCACATTTTAACCAAGTTTATGGGAAGTAGGTGCTGTAAGATGTTTTATGGTATTATAGTTCTGTCCTCCTCTCTTTCCTGGTGATACTTTATGGATTTTACTTAAGATAAAAGTGGCATGGTAGCAGCTAGTTTGAGTTCAACCATAGGTAAGTCCTGTCCCTGTGTTCCTGGTAAAGTTGCCTTTTGCTGCAAGGTCCTTCCCTTTGACTTGTTTAAGAAGTAAATGATGCACCCATATAAAAGAAAGAATATTATAGGGTCAGCTGTACTTCAGCCATGCCTTTTTTGTATCTTTCTTGCCTCTAGAAACACTTCCATACCCATACTTCTGTTTGTAGTGGGTGTAAAAACATACCTCCCTGTAAGATGCCACCAGTGAGCTGATCTGCTGTGCTGCACAGGGAAAGCCCAAGGTGAGCAGGTACTGAAGCACCAGGATTTGTGCAGTGGGTGGATGGAGCTGTCAGACCTGCAACTTCACACCTCACAGGGAAAGCATTAGAAGCAGCCACAAACAGCAAGTTTCAGCCTGTCTGTAAAGGGCTGGTGTGAAATCTTGCAGGAGGAAACCTTCTACAAACATTTCCATTTCCTTTCACTGAAAAGTAGCCTAATTAGATACTTCAGAAAGAAAATCATCTAACTGGGGGGAAACATGGAGCCTAGCAGTGTGGTAGTGTAAATATTTTATTTCAGCTGTGGGAATATGACTTCAGACATGGGACAGTTCAGGAAGGGATGAAATCCCTGCAAGGATGTTGGCCCAGAGTGGGAGGAAACTCAAAGTGAAGGAGGGCTGTTGCACAGAGTGGCGCTACCACTGACCTAAGCCTGGAAGGCTAGCAGATGAGTGGTCCTCCAGGGGTGTCCAGGAAGTGAGGGTGTACCGGGGACCCCTTAGCACCCAGGGGACCTATCGCACTCCCCTGGTCCTGTGTGGTGTGCAGCAGGGCTGGCCAAGAGCCTTCCTGTGCAGGGGAAAGCTCCAGATCTACCCCTTTGAGCTGGTATGGGCTTGGAGCGAACAGTGAGAATGCACATTTCTTACATTTAGGATTTTAACAGAATTTAAAAAGAGAAGCAAGAAGTTGCTGGGGCAAAAAGAGAACTGTACTGGTGGAGCTGGGGCAATATGAGGCGTGCCAGTGGGTGCCCATCGGGGCTTAACATTGCGACTCGCTTCCTGAAGCTTGGAAAATAGGTGGAAATCTTGAAAGCGCCACAAGAGGGAGCTCACAACCCACAAACCAGAGAAGGAACACCTTATTCCACCATTTTAATATTTATTTTTTTACCTAAGGTCTGTTAAACCTGGAAGCTTGCCTATTGCTGAGGATGCACAGACAGGGCCGTGTCCACCCAGGGAAGGACTCAACTCACCCCAGCTAGATCGGCGTGAACCCAGGTGTTTAGCACAAGGGCTGAGGGTGCCTGTGGTGTCATTTCAGCTTTTGAAAGCAGAGGAAGCAGTGCCTCCCATCATGGGAGTCTGAGGAGCCATCTCCTTTGCACAGTGTGCACCCCAGACTCTCAGAGCTTGGAGGTTTTTTGTTCCGAGTTATTTATGTAGAGCTGGGTGAATTTAAGTATCAAATAAAACACTTCTGACTTCAGGGTTCACTCCCTGTAGGATCACAAAGGTTTGCAACAAGATCATGTTACGGTGACGTGTGCCCTCAGCCTCTTGGGAAAGTTGCTGATATTCTTTTTTCAAGCTGTACTCGATCTCCTTCATGTTTCTTCAATGAAAAAAGCTTAATTTCAATTTACAAGTCACATCTAGAGGCTTTATTATCACACTGAGACTTCCTACAAGGCATCTAGTAATGTTGCTATCATTTGCATGGCTCTAACAAAAAAAATTTCCATCTGTCTTCCCAACTCCGTAAAACTCCAAACAAATAGCAAATACCATGGGTGTCTGAACACACAATAGCATGTCATTTTTCTTCCAGCATTAGTGTATGTTACAGACATTAAACTACTGCTGAAGGGTCTGAGAGGCTGTTAACATTATTCAAATTAAACTCAATATTGATGAAAGTTAGTGCAGTTGGAATTATATGCGAAGTATGCAGTCTTATCTTTCCATAAAGAGCTGAGTGGTCTGTCACTTCAGAAGGTGAAAACACTGATTCCTGATCTCTTTGCTGTGAAAGTCCTGTGTGTCTGTCTTAACTACAGCCTAAAACCAAGGTGGTGCCACATTCAGAGCTACAAGTAGCACTATTAGACCTATGAGAGTTCAGTATCCCATGGTGATTCCCTATCTACCTTTCTCCTGCTATCTGCTGTAACTCATAGCAGGTCTTGCTAGGTGAAAAGTAATGATCCATTTCCACACAGCATAAAGTGAGATTACGTACTGGGCATGCATTTGCCTTTTGCTCTGATATTGGTGTAGTGTGAGAAATATGTTTTCATCCCTGATCAGCCCACGGGATGCAGTTCTGCCAGGGAGCTCCTCTTGCCAGGGCTCACCCCTTTGGAGAAGGGCATGAGGGTAGATTGCATCCTGGGCTACTAGTATACACTGCAAGGTAGCTGCCCAAACCTATTAGGATTCCAATTTTGGTCTGGCTCTGTCTCTCCAAAGGAGATAACTCTCCCAAGTTTTCATCTGGCAATATACAGAGGGTTGGTTTGACCCCAACATGGCTCTGGATGGCCAAAATCGCTGTGCAGATATCATGTTCACTTTTTATTTCTGCCCATTGTCCATGCTGTCAGATTGCACAGAAGGTATTCAGTCCGAAGGGGTAGTGCATTTTTAGTAAATAGGTTGTTTGTGAGACATTTTGATTACTTGTTTATTCAATTTTCTGTGGTTATTTTGCGTAATAATGTAGTGGACTCACCACAATACAGTTTCATACCTTTGAAAGGCCTAAATATTGGGAAGCCCATATTTAGCCTGGTAAATAGTCATCATAGTGGGCTTCACAACATTCAGAGAGGGGAGTTTATGGAGAGAGTTGAGAACTGTGGATCTGCTAGGGAGTCAGCAGGAAGGGGAAACACAGCCCTGCATGATCCTGGCCGTGGTGCAGCACGGCATGGAGGCTGCATGCCACGCATCGGCGTTGGCTTAGATGCTTTGGGTTTCTCGTGGTGCCACCAGGATAAGGATGTATCCCAGAGGCAGCGTCAGTGTGCAGGAGCCATAACCCACAGCGTGAGCAGCACAGTGAGAGGCAGGGATGCTTTCTGCAGACCTCAAGAGCTTCGTTGCATGATGGGCCACATCTGACACATTAAAAGCATTGGTTCTGTATATTTATCATACGAAGGTTATGTATTCATATCATATGGAGCTTACCGTGGCACTTCAGAAACAGTTTCAGCTGAAGTGGGTTATTTTCTTTGCTTTTCCAATTAATCTCAAGAAGCCTCTGTTTTCTGGGGGTGAGGCCACAATTCAGTTTCCATTTATACTAATTACGTACTCACTTGGTTATTGGCCTCTTTTAAGCACAAAAGTACAAGAGAAAGGAGGAAAAGAAACAGGATGGGTTTAGTTTGATTTATGAAAACAGCAGAAGTTTGAGCACTTCAGCAGATCTTATTTGTGCAGGCAGAACCAGCTGCAGCGAGGACAAGGCTGGCAGTCGCGCTGCATCAGGCTTTCTCCTGGCACATCTGGAGCTCACTGCTCTTGGGATTCCTGGCCTGTGCTGCAGAAGCCTCTTTGGCACTTTGAGTTGTTAGGGAATTTTCAGCAAGCTTGTTTTTCCCTTTGAAATGCCAGTCTGTTAAACAACCTTTTTCCCTCTGCTGACGGTGGTGGAGAAAGCCAGGTAGGTTGAATTGCTGAGTGTGAAAAAATGGGATTCCTGCTGAAAGAATTGTTGAAATCCTGCTCTTTTCTTTTTTTTTTTTTTTTTCAGCAAGAACCTCAGAACTTTTCACCTCAGAACCGCAAATTTCCAATTTATTGAAAATTATTACAGTTAAACAATATAAAAAATTTAAACATTTAACAAATGCACATGCAAATGTTTTTAAAATACATTTAAGCTTGCTTGTTTCCCATATTGCTGTTTTGCAACATTCTTGGTTAACAGCTTGTGTTTCTCTCTGAAGGGAAAATGTAATATGAAAGTTAGCTTCACAGGAAATAAGGAATCTTATAATAAAAATATTAGCAAGTTGCATTTGAATAGAGGCTCGAAGATAGATTAAATATAATGGACATATTAAGAGAACATGGACAATGGCTTTTCTGAGCAATTATGTATCTATAGTCCTAAATAGTGGTACTTTGGAGAAAAGGAGAGAGAGAAAATCAGTATCTTTTAAAATGTGAACATAATATGCAGACTAATACATAGTAATTTCATTCCTGGGAGAATTCACCGCTTGTGTATAGCTCCAGCCAGCCAGACTTTCCCTGTCAACTTCTGCAGGGACTTTGAGTTAACGCTTTCCCATTTGCAGTTGTGAACCAGAGACAAATACTCATTAGAGCTCAGATTATGGTTTCAATTGCTACAGTGACATAAGGCTACCCCTTCCAGAAGTCATCAGTGGGAGCAGAGAAAGGTAATTATTGATTACTGGAAAGAATAAGGCTGGCAAAAGGTGGCCCTGATAGGATGAGTTGGCCAGAAGGAGAAAGGAACAGACGGGCTCAGCCAGCTTAACTGCAGCCGTGTTGGGAATGGCACTGCTGTAGTGGAGCAGCTGGGGACAGGGGCTCTAGGATTCATTTAAGGATTCATTTCAGCAGCTCGAGGGAACCTTCGAGCCTGTACAGGCAGAGAAACATGCCTTTCTGAATGTGTAAGTGCTTCAAGCCAGGGCATGAAAACTGGGCATGTAGGTAATAGCTGACAGTTTTTCAGATGGGCAGGTGTTTCTGGACTCAAGAAAAGTCTTTGAGAGCTTGATTTAAATGTGAGTGCTTCTAACTCCAGCTAAAATCAAGTGATATCACAAACATGTAGCATTTCTGAGAATCGAACCTGAACCCTGCTTCCTGGGGTTTTCACCCAAACCCCAGTGCTCCCCCCACATTTTCATGCCTATCCAGTAAGGAGACTCCCACTTCCAACCAGTTACACCTCAGAAGAATTTTCATTTGTTGCTGGGATTGGGTTTTGTGCTTGTGCAAAGGAGATCCATCTAGCAAGGGTGCCAAGTGTGCTTGAAGGTGAGCTTCCTCTGTGCTTAATAGCACTGGGCCACTTGCATGGCACTTATTTTCCAACACGACCCCACCAGCTTCCTGATTTTGAACAGGCAGTAGAAAGCCCAAAATCTATTTCAAGTGATCTCTTCTGGGTGCTTTAGGCAGCATGCTTTCGTCAAGGCAGTAGAAAGGAAATTTTCAGTGGAACAACATCTGCAGTTGTGGATTTCAGAGGTTTCTGCTTCTGGACCTTGCTGAGAAACACACATAAGGGCTGAGAGCTGCTTGGGGTCACTGCCCAGTAAAGGACATTCTGGTTTGTGTGCCTGTCATTTTCATGGTTTCTACCTGTTAAGTTCACTCCTCTGCAAATGTTCTTGTTGCATCTAATGATATTTCAGTTTTTTGAAGGAAGGAATAATTGCTGAGGTGGCTTCAGGTAGAAGAGACTTTCTGGATCGAGGAAATTCATGCATAATGCAGACACTAAACTGGCCACTTTTAAAAATAGCAGCCTTATTGTCACAGGTACAGTTTTCTATTGTATTCAAATACAGTTTTGTATTGTACTCAAATATTCAAGCCGAGCTTGAATATTTGAGCATTTTCAATTGGAAAATCAGAGAGCCATCTGAGTGCACTGGGAATATGTTCACCCGAGGGTCCAGTTTGCACACACAGGTACTGAGCCAAGGTGAACCTACCAGGCACACATCTCTGTTTACCTCCAAACTTACCCTGATAGGTGGGTTAAAATATTACAAACTGAGATAGGTGGACATTCAAGGCTTTTCTCTTAGGTTGTCATTTTATGTTAATTGAATGCCTGTGTTAATCTAATAGATTTTAGATTTATGGTGGGTTCTATACCATGTCATATTTTAATCAATACATATTCCAACATTTAGATAGACAGATGAGAAAATCTGCCTCATCTCTGCACTTTTGTTCTATCAGCTGTCAATAATTCCTAATTTGAATCCTTCAAATGATCAGATTTATGGGTTTTAGTATATTGCATTAATCATAGAAATTAACTTTCGTGGAAAATGATGTTAAAGGTCATATGGAGCCTTGAAAGAGCAGTAACTGTGTCTGTCTTGCAAACATGTTTGCAGCATCTCTAAGAGAAAGTACATTAGACTATTTATCTGAATGAATCCTGCTGATCGTTCCATGTGTCTAAGGTCACTGCGTGCCAGTGAGGAGGTAATGCTTGAAAGAAACAATTGCTGAAATCCACAGGTTTAAGACAGATGTGACTCTGGGCTTTTTGTACTCCAGCAGGGCATAGACAGGTCCTGCAGGGTTTCACTTGGATGGGTTTATTCAGGCAAAACTCTAGAAAATCTGAGGTGGTTTGTGCCTTCATGTTAAGTGCATGTGTGCCCTCCTGGAAGATCTCACAGCAGAAAATGTTGCCACAGAGGCCAGGGCAGAGGAAGGACAGAGCAAAGGGGAAACATTAGCCCTGTTGCTTAGGCTCCAGGTTTAGGGCTATGGTCTTGAACCTCAGCCAACACCTAACCCCCCTGCTACCCCTCAGAAGGCTCCTTGCCGTTTGTTTGGGACTAGCTGGGCTGGTGGTGTCCCTGCAGAGAATGGAGGCACCAGCCCCCTCCGATGAAGCACAGGACGGTGATTCCTGCTTGCTGCTCCCCACTCTGTTGGCAGAGAGATGGTGAGGATGAAGCATCTCAGCAGCCCTTTCCCACTACGCTGCTGGCTGTGTGCACCAAGCCCTGCTGCAAGAGCAGGCATGCTCCATCCTCTCCCTGGGGTGGGTCCAAGTGGGACAGCCTGGAGGAGATGAGGGAGGCTCAGGCATTGCCTGCCAGCCCCTCTGGTTGGATCACAGCTTCAGCTGGGAGCTTTCAAGGGCTACTGGTAATTTGTCATGCAGCAGAAAGTCAAATATTGTAGCATTCCCCTCCTCGGCGGCAAACAAGATGTCTCCACAACCTCTCTGAGGGCTGCTTGGGCTGAAGGACCATCCCTAAACCCATGGTGTTAGAGTGGCATGCTGTCATTAGACCACCAGTTGCTCTGTGGGGTCTGTTTTAAATTGCACATGAATTATCCCTAATGTTTTTGTAATGTCTCATGGTATGACAGCAAGAAATTGTTTTCTTTGTGAAGGGACATATGCTTTAAGTTAGGGATACACTAAAGGGAGAAAAAACCCAAACACACAAATATCTTGCCTTGTGGACAGTTTGACGTTCTGATTTTCCCTGTTCCTGTGGAATCATAATTCTTGATATTTGGAAGGCAGAGTGAGAAGACTTTGCATCTCTTTCTTTAATAAACACTTAGAAAACTTCCACTGATTTTGGTGCTGCTGGATGGCAGCAGCAGAGGCTCTCGGCCACCTGCATTAAAGCAGTAAACGGTGTCACCTGCTGGTGCCACCACCCAGCCAAGACACCAGCAGCTCACAAGAAGGGCAGACCCTGACCCCCAGAACATTGTGCTGTGTGTGTGTCTATAAGCAGGCTCCAAAACATCACAACTTTTTCTCTGTTGTTTTTTTATGTTTCTATGGTTTGGTTGTTTTGGGGTTTTGTAGGGTTTTAGTTTTGGTTTGGTTGGGGTGTGGGGGTTTTCTTTGTTTGGTTGGTTGGTTGGTTTTTGGTGTTTTGTTTTTTGTTTTTTGTTTTGTTTTTTTTTTGTTAGTAGTATTAATGTTTAATTTTTTTATTCAGAAATAGAAAACCCACAGTAGAATATTGGGTATTTATACTGTAACTTTGTCCCATCTGTAAAGTTCCCAGGTATATTTTGTTATGAAAATGGCTGCTGTTGTTCTTTAGAAGTTTGCCATGGTTGGTATTTTTGTACACTGGGGATTTCCTGTCACTGCTCCCTGTCCTACTGCTGACTGACCACAATGATGCCCATCCCTGGTGTGATGGACCATATCAGTGCACTGCCTGTTCCCAAGGCTGTGTGCTCAACAAGGAGCATGCAGTGGGGTTAAATCCCAAGACATTGAAATATAATTGGAAAGCCATCAACAGCTTCTGAGCTCTCTAAAATTCTCATATAACCTCTTCTTGTCTATCTCGAGATCAGCTGCTGATTCTAATTGGCATCACCAAAATAAACCAGAAATGCCTTTGTTGATTTAGCTGGATCTATGCTAGAGCTAAATGGAAAGCCACAGCCCCCAGTTCTCCCATCTGCAAGAAGCCAGAATGATACTAGAAATGGTTACAGCATTACAGATATTAATTAATATTTGTGAAGTGTTTTCCAAACTTGGAACAAAGAATGAATAAACAAGCTGAAGAGAACAGCCATAAAATTGCAGAGAATTGACTGTGAAACCTAACAAGACCTCTGCATCTTTAATTTATATGTTTCTGTTTACCACAAGCATGTGCTATGAAAACATGACCAGACGAGGAAAGGTCTTGTCCCTTTTATTCAGATAGTTTCTTCTATATGTATATTTGTATTCATACAAATCCATTATAAGCACAGTGTTGTCTGAAATACAGTTAATAAATGAACGTAGCACAAATGTGATTTTAAATCAGTTTAATAAAATTAGTCATGTAGATTTTAAATCATTTTTACAGTTGATTTAACATTTGCGACTGGTTTATAGATTATGATATAGGATAGTGTTTGTATTCTTGCAATTTTATTCCAATTTAGAAATAGTACAAATATTAATTTTTGCTTCAATAATGGAGCCTTTGAGAATTAAACTTGTCTTTTCTCAATACACATTTTATGAGAATGCTTTAAATACGACTTTTAATATTTTTGAGGACTTTATTGCACATAAAGTTCTTTTAACTAGGACTTAACTTGAATCTGTTCACAAAAGTTTCTTGCCAGACATATGTAAATGTTTTTCATGGTTAATTTAATGGCGTGAAATACGTAAGAATTGCTCTTCATAATTTCAGACATTTTGAGAAGTAAATGACAACTGTAGCAAAATTCACATACCAAAAGGAATGAAGTATCCTGAGCAGAAATAATAGGGATGGTTCTGTTTCCAAAAGACAGCAATATTGTGATAAAACCCCCAAGTTCATATGATTTCAAGTCATGAGGGAGGAGCTAAGCCTTATTTACAGATCTTGCACAGGTTCAGAATACTATCATGTAGAAAAGTAATTCACTATAATATATGTTAAGGATGCTTTTTGTCTCCAAATCATCGATTTCAAGTTTGGAAGTAGCTGGTAGGAAAGAAAGTGTTTGCAGATTTTGTCAGTTCCTCATATGAAGGAGTTCTTTGTGAGAAAGGAGTTTGCGAGGTACCCCCATCATTTCAAGCAGGCAGGAGTCCAAGCGCCACGAGTGGCTGTGGTGATCAATGATAGCATTGGGACAGCTGGCTGAGCCCAGGAGCCAGCATGGGTGCTGAGGGACTCCCACTCCAGAGGATGGGCCCTTGAAACATTAGTTCTGACCTCTGGGGGTGGCAGTGCTGACAGGTCTGCAGTCTCTCCCTATGCCTCACTGCCCATTGTTAGCAAAGAGTTTGTGCCACCACTGTGGTCAAGAGTACCTCTGATGATGCTGTCTTTGCATACTGCCTTTTCAATGAAGCAACAGTATATGACGTTTCAGTGTTTTCTATAGGGAAGGCTGAATGGGTACAGCTGTATGGCGTAGTACCTTTCTTGTGCTCAGAGAAAGTGGGCAAATGCTACCGTATCTCCTTGTTAAATGCATAAAGGAATACTGGTTTTGAATTAATATCATAGATTGTATGGCAAAGAGAAATACTTGTGCAATCTACAAACTCAGTTGTAGTGAAGTCAGAAACATTGCCTGTCTCACAAGGTCATTTAGTGACCATCAAGCGAGGTGGAAGAGTTGGCCATCTCTTTACCTGCGCTTTCTGAACAGAGCAGATGTAGTGCAGTCCTTGAAGTTGAAGGCAGACGTTAACATTACTTTTATTATGGATGACTGAAAATGTGCTAGTGTAAATTTTATGACAGTTTTTTTCTTTCTGTTTTTTTCCCTTCAGACAATGGGTTTTTACCAAAGATCCATTTACAAAGAATTCCTTAGACTGCTCAAAGCTGCAGAACTGAAAAGTCACAGTTCAGAAGTTGTTCTGATGATGCTTGTGAGAGCTGTTTTTTGGGTTGCTGTGACTTTGTTGTCCTCCAGGGCCTCTTTGTGATAGCCAAGCTTGTTAGGGAGGAAGAAGATTTAGGTGCCTCTGTGTCATTGCCAGCCTCAAGAAATCCAATATCATGAGTCAGGTCCGTTCAAATCAAGAAACGGTCTCTCAGAGCATAAGAATCAGGAAATAAACATATTATAGTGGGCTTTTGATTTGGTATTTTTGGATACGATGCTTAATTCCCTCTCCTGCAGAGTGATTCCCAAGACAGGGACTTTTCACAGATGTATCAAACATATCCAGAAAGGTGTTTTTTATTTCTTTGGCATGTTGGGACCTCTTAATCTGTTTTTCCCCATACAGCGATTGATTCTACTTCCCACTTTTTCTCCTCTTGATTCAGTTTGGGGATCTGGTGCTAGAGTGTGTCCTGCCAATAATGAAAATACTCCCAAAAGGCGGCAACTCTGATCCCAGTCCTGGTGGTCCACATGTGGAAACTGGCCATTAGAAGGGAACTGGAAGCAATAGGCACTAAACTATTGTTCTTGTGACTCATCGCAGAATACTTATGAGCTGGAATTTCTGTTTCCAATCAGGTTTTCAGCTGGATGTTTGGAGTCTGAGTTTTCTACCAAAAAAAAAAAAAAAAAAACCCCAAGAAAATGAGCCCCCCTTTCTTTTTACACTTCACGTTAATCAGTCCCCAGGTGCATAACACATTTCTTTAACTAACATACCATCTAAGAAGAAATAGCATTTTATATTTTCAGCGAAAGATTACTGCTGTGAAATGCGCATGTGTCTGGTTTTTATGGGTGTGAAGGTTGCCAAAGGAAAAAGTTTTCATGTAGAGGACCCTGGAAAACATATTAAAGCTAGATATTAATTCTTAATGTAACTACACATCCTGCATTCAATCAAGAGCAGAGTAAGTATGGTAGTATTGAAAAGCAAAGTGCAATTTGTTCCTTTGCCCCCCAAAAGCAGGTAAACCATACTGGAATTATAACTGTCAACTGTTCAGAAGTCTGTGTAACACCTTTTATGGCTGTTTTTAAGGTGTTTTATAACACGAAACAGTTTGGATAGTGCAGGAAGATGAAGGAAACTTAGATGGATAAGAAGTTTGCTGTTGTTAAAATAATCTTGTTTGCTTTCATAGTCAATAGGTAGAACCTCATAATCATGGGTTTGAACATGACTGTTAGAAGCAAGTGTGCAGGAACACATAGAAATGTGTCCCCCTTTCAAGCCAGTAAGCTGCCAGGGCCACCTCAGCATCACTGGGTTGTCAGTCTGTGCTTCTGGCACAGGCTTCATTTGGGAAGCAGGATATCAGCACTGCACATCAGCTTCTGTACATGGGCCCAGAGTCCCCACTTGCAGAGAGAGTCATCATTGTGGGAGCTGTCCAAGGATTCTTACAGCTTTTGAATCATAGCAAGTAATTGATCCACTGCCTCCAACACATCCTGTTCAGATGCCACAGAGGAATCCTGGCTTCTGGCTCAATTGAGTACATCATGAGGAAATAGATCGCATGAAGAGGATAATAATGTATGAACTTGCCTAACAGTTTTGGAAACATACACTAATTAATTCTCATAATGCTCCTAAAAGATATACTCCAACATTACTAAGAGGTAAAATGAGGCATGAGGCTCTTAAGCGATATCCATTGTGTCCTTGGGTGAATCAGGCAAAAGTTTATACATCTAAAATTAGAATTACAAGCAAAGAACAGTTCTATTGACTAACTTTCCAAATTAATCCTCTATCTACCTGGTATAAGGCACAACCCAAAATCACTCCAGAGGTGGGAGTAGATTAGAGGGCAAGGAGAAAAAAAATAACATACTTAAAAAGTGAAGGGGTGGAGCAATGAAAATCTTCCTCTGCACTGACCCTGGAAACAGGGGAAAAGATGCGAGTGGAGGAAGAGCTATTGTCATTCAAGCTCCTCGGGAAGCTGTGCAGCCCAGGGAGGCATTTACTAGCCAAGTTATGCCAGGGCCTTGTGTGTTTCTTAGTCCCTCTCAGCCTACAGCCGTCCTTTTCCCTTGGGAGCAGCTTGAGGAAACCATGTCGTTTTGGTAACAGCATTATTTGTTTCTGTAGGAAAGCTATTTGACGGGCAAACAGAATAGTTTGGCTTAAAGTTGTATCTTTCCTTAAACCAGTAGGTTCACTGTCGTTCAAAGTAAATATCCTTGTATTACCTTTTACCTTTTTGCAACTATTTTTACTTGATGCAAACTTGATTCTGCCTGAGGGCTTCACCCTAAACGCCACAGTGACAAAAGGAAGATGAATAGTTGCTTCTTCTGTCCTCACCTTGTGTAAAGCTTCTGCACCTTCTCTGGAGACCGTATTGCTGGAAAACCCTTATCACTGTTAAATGGTGTTCAGCTTCTGCCTCCCTACCAGAGGAGGAGGGCTCAGACCATATGCCACTTTTAGTCGATGTGGTCCTTTCTAACACCTAGTCTGGCTTGTGTCCTATCTACCATTTAATCTCTTCAAAATTTAGAGCTGCATCTCACTGCAGGCAGTCTACACATGTGCATGGACCTAGATCTGAGCTATCCAGGATGTTCAAATGGTAAAATATACTGTTAGAAATGTCATACAGTTTATCATATATAAAGCTTCATATAGTTCACTTGTCCCATTTCCTTGCAACAGCACCTATGTCTGTATGTACAGTCAGCTTCCCCGTCTGGGCATGCTGCACTGAAGGTGGGTTCTGCTCCTAAGAACAAGATGGTAGCTGGGCCTGTACCCTTTAGGAAACAGAAATATGTTAATAGTCAAAGCGTTTTAATAAATAGACAAAAATAGACACTTGAATTAAATGTGGCTTTCATTATGTTTTGGATGACAAACTTTCAGAAAGCTGGAAGTAAGACAATCTTGTGACCTAAATAATTACCAGACTTCCTTCTGTCTGGGGAAAATAATGAAATAGATTAGTTCAGACTCATTTCATAAAGAATTAATGGTGGAAAACATAATTAATGCCAATCAATATATGTTTGTGAAAACAAATCTTGTCAAAATTAATGTAATTCTTTTGATGGGTTTGCAAGTTGGTTTGGTAAAAGTAGCAAGGTTGGGGTAGTGGACTGTATGGCTTTGTCTTTCTGCAGTGTCACATTTTGATTACTGCAAGTAAGCCGATTACAAATTAATGAATGATTTCAAATTAATATTGTGAATATTAATATATGATGCATATTGAATGGATTAAAAATTGCCTATCTAGTAGGGAGCTATTGGAAATGTGGCTGATGGATTCAGTGCTCCAGTAAACACTGGAGACTCACGCCTTGTTCCTGACTCTGCTTCCACCTTACAGTGTAACCCCAGGGATGTTAATCAATTTCCATACTTTTCTATTCTCAGTTTGTAAAATACACTGAATCTTACCCCTTTTTTAAAACACTTCAAAGTTTAGTGTTGAAAATCACTGCATCATCAGTGACATTTAATGTCAGAACCTTGAAGTATCCAGATTATGTATGGGGTTTTGACTTGTTTGGGGTTTTTTTCTTAATCAGTTGCATTCAGAAAACCTGGCTACTTAGGAAGTTTGCAACTAGCCCAGAGGCTGTGGCCAGTAAGAAGATACACAGCCAGGAAAAGGGCAATCCATATCACTCTGCATCAACTTGCTGCTCCATAAATTGGGCTCAACTGCACAGAAATAATTTAAAGCCAAACATAAGGTCACAAGTCACTCTTAAAGAACAGGAAGGCGCTGAAGAGCAGGACCTCTGAAAGAGATTTTCAGATAGTTATAGGGAATATATAATAGAAGAGCATGCATTTTGTTGGCTCTGGGGCTAATGCAAGCTGTGGAGATCCCACCAGAGACTGCTGAACGTGTGAAGGTCATGCTAATGCTGGTGTGATCACCACTTCCTGGTCTATATTGGCCTTATTGGCAAGTATGCAAGCTTGAAAGGGTTCAGAGGAGAGCTATGAAAATGCACAAAGGATAGAAAGCATGGCTTGAAGGGAAACAATCTCAGGGTTCATCTTTAGTTTATGCAAGGAGTTCAGTTTAACAAGCAGGTGGAGCACAAACTTTACGTTGAAGAGGCGTTTGGCAGAAAAGAGTTTTGCCTGGTAGATAATCAGCCATTTGCACAAAGTAATGAGGATTTCAGCAGATTCTTCTTAGGATAGACTACATGAAGACAGGATATTTTTATGAAAATTATCATCTAGTTCAGCTACAGCTCTTAGGCTTGAAGCATGGATTAATTCCGGGAAGTCCTCTAGACTGCATGAGCTTGGAGGTCAGGAGGAGTGATCTCAGTGGTGCCTTTTGGCTTTATAAGCCAGGAATTGACTCAATTAGTGATGTGATGTACTTTCTTTTTTCTGTTTAATTCCAACTGTACCTTTCCCCTCATTTGTCTCCTCTCTGTTCACTTAGTTACTTTTGTTATGGCATAGTTTCTCCTTTGGAGGATGAAAGAAGAGCTCTCTGTTTGAGGAGAGCTTTTGTCTGATAGTACTATGGCGAAGATTTGGTCTCACATCAATCATAAGATTGTAAAAGAGTTTTGATGCTATAGATAGTTTTGGGGGACAGTCTGATCTCATTTTCACCTCTGTGTGCTGCCAGTGGGAGCAGTACCACTGCCCCAGCTTGTGGAAAGCCTGCACTAGCTGGATTATAGAATCACAGAACAGTTCAGGTTGGAAGGGACCTTAAAGCTCATCCAGTTCCAACCCCCTGCCACAGGTAGGGACACCTTCCACTAGACCAGGTTGCTCCAAGCCCTGTCAAGCCTTGCCTTGAGCACTCCCAGGGATGGGGCAGCCACAACTTCTCTGGGCAACCTGGGCCTGGGCCTCACCACCCTCACAGGGAAGAACTTCTGCCTAATGTCTAGTCTAAGTCTATCCTTTTTAATCTTAAAGCAATTCCCCCTTGTCCTGTCCCTACGGGCCCTTGTCAGAAGTCCCTCTCCATGTTTTTGTAAGTCCCTTTAGGCACTGGAAGCTGCTTTAAGGTCTCCCTGGAGCCTTCTCTTCTCCAGGCTGAATAAGCCCAGGTCTCTCAGCCTGTCTTCAGAGCAGAGCTGCTCCAGCCCTTGGATCTATTTGTGGCCTCCTCTGGACTCAAGTAAGTTCATGTGCGTCCTAGAGCTGGATGCGGGACTGCAGGGGGTTCTCACCAGAGCAGAGGGGGAGAATCCCCTCCCTCAACCACTGGCCATGCTGCTGGTCATGCAGCCCCATACATTTGCTTGGTTTCCCAGCTGTGGGCACACACTGACAGCTCATGTTGAGCTTCTCATCAGCCAACACCCCCAAGGCCTTCTCCTCAGAGCTGATCTCCATCCAGTCTCCCCAACCGGTAGCTGTGCTTGGGATTGCCCTGTTCCAGGTGCAGGACCTTGCACTTGGCCTTCTTGAACTTCATGAGGTTTACATGGTCCCACCTCCCCAGCCTGTCCAGGTCCCTCTGGATCCCATCCCTTTCCTCCAGGAAGGAGTGGCAAAAACGTGCTCTGAGCCCAAAGTACAGGTATGCTTTGGGGCTTTGTCCACACTTGAAGGGCTGGGAAAGGCAAAATCAATTCTGTGTCACTGACATTTTCTTCCCCCTATGCATCTTCTTGTAGAATGACTGAAATTAGCCAGTTTTCCCCTAAAACAAACAGTTTGCCACACAAGGGTTAAAAATTCAACACGGTGGCGCTTTCTCATGGGGCAAAACCTCCCTGTCAGCGGTTCCACCGAAAACTAAGCCCGGCCGAGCGGCGCAAGATGTCTTTCAGCACGTCCCTGTCGTCTCTGGCAGGTTTTTCAGCTTTAGCCTGCACCCCTGACGCCTCCCTCCGCCTTCCCGCTGCTAACACGGAGCTTAATGGCATCTGCAACGCGTGACTTGCGGAGGTCTGGTTTTGTGTCCACGATTACGTGAGGGGCTAGGGTTGCAGAGGAGGCTGAGCCTCGGCTGCAGTGCTGAGCGGTGACCGCGGCTTGAACCGGCCGCGGTGCTGCGGTGCGGTGCCGCGCCGTGCTGTGCGGAGCGGCGCTGCGCGTTACGGTGCTGTGCTGCGGCGCCGCCTCGCGGTGGCGCTGCAGACCGCCCTCCTCTCCGCGCCGCTCCTCACCGCGCTCCGACCGCGGCTCCACCGCGCCGCAGCTGCGGGAGCTCGACCCGGCTCCGGCACCGCCGCGACGAGGACAGGGCAGAGGCGGAGGGAGGTGATCTGTGCGGTGTGTTCTATGGGTCCGAGCAGCGGGGAGGGCGCGCAGTGCGCGGCCGATAACCTGCGCTTTAATGTCCGTGATAGATTTTTGACGGAATGCTCCAGTAAATAAATATTCCTTAGTTCATCACTTCTTGCGCAGTTTGGGCTCTGCTGCCTGCCCGGCTTTTTATGTTTTTCTTTTTTGCCTCCTTCTGTGATTCCCCTGTTCCCTTCTCATTTTGCAGATAACTCCTGCTTAATTTTGTATGAAATCATTAATACACCTTTCAGCCATTAATATTTATTTACCACTGCTCAAAAGTTACCAGGACAATAAACAGGTAAACTTTAGCTTGCATTGCTGCCACATGTTGAAGGGCAACCCTCGTGGTCCTAGCCGCTAGTGGAATAAACCTCAATCCTCCATCAAGAACAGAATCATAATATTATGCTAGCAACTAAATCTTTTACTCTAAAACCAACCAAATTTTTCTGAAGAGCTTTCCAAATTTAGTTTAAAGCTTAAAATCTGGTGCTGCTTCTTCAAGGCCCCCCAAGCCTGTGTATCAGTTTGTCTTCTGGTTGATCAGTATATGTGGCTCATCTTGATAGCCATTTGAGACACAGAAGTGATACTGGCAGATGCAAGAAGTATTTGTTTGCTTGGATGCAGTATCAATAGTGAGAATTTTTCTCAGAGAATTTCCACATGCAGAAAAGTGCAGAAAATAATTGCTTGCAATCGTGTACCTCATTTAGCCAAAGAGTGCAGTTGTATGTGCAAATTACACTATTGCATGCACGTGCTAAATTAGATATTTGTGAGTGCAATTGCTTAATTTGCATGTTCAGATTAAGTTAGCCCAATTAATCACTATGATAGTCTGATTTTACACATCTGTGAATCCACTGCTGGCAGTAGAGTTGTTTTGCCACGAATACTGAAATAGTGTTACATGGAGACAAGTCAAAGTTGTGCACAAGAGAAGCACGTGCTTTTGTGAAAAACTACTAACAAGGGGAATGACCATGGATTCAACTTGTCTTAGTTCTCAGGTGCATGAAGTGGGCAGATTAAGGATGTTTGTTCACAACTAGGATTCCTAAATGGAAATGTGGGAAATGCTTCTTTGAATAGTTATCTTCTCGTACTAGGAAGGCCCTCCTTGTGCATGCGCTGTCTGTGAGATGGGCATTGCATTTCTTGTGCAAGTGTGGCTCTTTCCGTGCGGTCCTTTCCAACCCATTCTAGTGTGTGCGTTCTCTGTGCAAAAGGAAGGGTGGAAACTATCAGTTAAAAGGCAGCTCTATAAAAGGTGCCCTGTGTCACACAATGTATTTTCACGTCTTTGTGGACATGCTGCTTGTCAGCCCAATGGTGCCTGTGTAGTCCTGTAGACACAAATCCTGATATACCTTCTCCTTCTCCCGACATCAAGCTTGCCAGCCCAAGCAGCTCGGTGTGCACTCGGAGCTTCAAGGCAGTTACGAAGTGGTCAGCATCAGCAGGTGTATTTAGGTTAATTCTCACTATTGTTTGGTTGTTTTTTTTCCCCTATCTATTATTATATTTAACATATGTAGCCAAAATTTAGAACTTTGTCACTAAACATCTCTGATGAAGAAATGAACCTACTGAATTTTAATGCTTTTGATGCTTTTTACTACAGGCCACTTGGCCAGCTAGAACTGGTGTAACTGGGTGGCACTTTCCTTCCACCCCAGATGACACAGCTCCTCTCTGATATGGCTTTTTGCTGATGTACTTCTTGTGCTCACAGTCCTGAAGCCAGGAAGAGTACATGGGAAGTTTTTACATGGGGTCAGATGAAGCCCATTGTGGTGGTATTTAAGATGCTCCAAGCGTTAATGGGGATCAGGTTGCCCACCCGTTTCTTGGTGCTCACTCCTGCTTGTGGAATTCGGTGCTATGGATGGCTCTGTGCTGGGGTGTTCTGAGCAGTGCACTCCTTCAGATAGAGCTCCAAGAGGTAAAAGGCAGGCAAAATTGCAGAGCACGTGTGACCTGCATAGTGCATGGGATTTTTCTTTTTTAATTTTCTTCTTTAGAGAAACCAGAGCTATTTTGACCTGGTTTCGTACATTATTTTTCTTTCATTGGTAGGAAATATTGTGCTACATTGTGTGACTTCATTCTTCCAAGAGAACAAGGAGAGGGAAGGGGATAGGATAGGAAAGTTATGGTTAAAGAGAGAAGAAGAAATATTTCTTCAAAAATATGATTTTTAGTATGTCAACATTTAAATGTGAATTGTTCTGATCAAATATTTACTGCTATCGGGAGCTGTGTAGAACATTAGTCTTAATTTGTTTTTCTTTTTCTCAAAAGCAATGAATCCAACATAGCTAGGAGATCTGTGTCTTTAAAAATAAATAATGTAGCAGAGCAGCATATTCTTTGGCATAGAAATGCTAGCCTGTGGCATCTTCTGCAACTACAAAGCAGTCTCGAACGAACTTTCTTCCCTTTTATTAATAATTCCCTAAATCAATGAAGAATCTTTAAAAGTTCCCCTTCACTGTGCTCCCACACTCGTCACAGCTCCAGCTCTTGCTCACACTGGCTCCTTCCCCACCGTGCATTACACGTTGGGATAAATCTGTGCGTGTGATTTCAGGAGCACAGGCTGCAGACCCCTAATTCTACATGCAAATACAAAGAGAGTTTTCTTTCTTTTTTTTTTTTTTTCTTTTTTTGTTAGGCCAGGGATTTGGTGTTTTTCCTGAAGGTGGCAGTGAAAGAAAAAAAATAAGTCCCTTTGAAGATTAGGAATTTTATTACAAAACAGATGGACAAGTACTGTATTTTACCCATTTCCCCTTGTGCCCATGAGCTCTGACAATGAAAACTACAGCTCCTATAAAGTGCTGATCCAATTGTGAAAAGGTGGCCTTTTCCAGCAGCCTGGCACACTCCAGCATTATCCCAGCTTATAAATAAACGGATGGGATGAGCCACTTCGGCTGGGCTTTTTTTTTTTTTTTTTCCTCTTAGTCCTTACCAAGATAATTGAGGATCATAATGGTGGGAAAGGACTGCAGTCATCATTCGCTGCCTGTCAGGTATCAGTACTCATCTTCGTGTCATCTGTCACCATTGAACCACTCTGTCATCTTTCCCCAGCCTTCAGCGCTGCTCCTTCTCATCGTGTTCATTATCTCCGGCTCCGACCAGGCCCCCTCCCCCAGCCCCTGTAAATGCATCTTTGTGCGACTCTCAGTCTTCTGATTATGAATCGATGATCATGTGGTGTAAGAGAGATAGATGGCTTTTAGTTCCATCTTGTCTTCTCTAATTGTAAAATATTAGTTACATTAGACTGTGTCTTTTGATTAATGGAACTTATTTGGAGTGGCCTCTCCCAGCCCTCCCCCTTCCAAAGTCCTCCACTGACTTTTGAGAATTGAGTGATTTCACTTAAAGCAGACAAATAGGCCCTTCAGCAAGGAGATAGCTAAGCTCTAATATTGTGGGCAAAGCAAGCTCACCGAGCCAGAGTTGTGTGTGTGTGTGTGTGTGTGTGTGTATGTGTGTTTTTAAAGAAAGGCTTCAACTCTGGCTAGACAAATACAGATCATTTATTACCATACGTACAGCTGTGCTATTTTGCAAATCCAGCAATTCTTATAAAGCTGCAAAAGAGGACATAAGGCTGAATGCCTTCTGAATTAAATTAATCTTAGATAGGAATTAAGAGCATCCTCTCTTTCACTTTGGATGAAACAGGTCAGTCCGGAACTTTGATGTATTAATGCTAGCATAAAGTGTTATCTTAATACTCTCTTTTATACTTACAGGACAAATCATCAGCCAAATGTCTCTTCCATGTACATCTGACACTGCAAGACATTCGTCCTTTAATACAGAATTTATCTTATTTGGCATTATTTACCTAAACATGGTCTGTTGATAAAGTCCTTGCTGTACAAATGGAAAGGCAGTTGACTAAATCCCTTATTATAAATAATCACTGTCTATCTTTCAGTGTAAATTCAAGGACATGTTCACTTTCAAGCTATCAGTTCAATTAGAAAAGGTCTATTCACTGTCGATGTCTATATCTCATGGAAATAGGAAAGCACAGCTAATAAACAAATCAAACTATTTTAAAAAATAGCATAGTGGATTATGAATTCTGGAGCCCATGCTGATGGTGACACTGTCAGGACACATGCTACACAAAAATATATGCAAACAGTTTTATCTAATTTTTTTATGCTATGTCCAGGATTTGAATCTGACCTTTGTGCCTCCCCTGGCACAATATTCAAATCTTTAACATTATTTCAGAAGATACTGCCTATGATGTACCTCCCATATATTAAAATTTAAAGAATAAGTTTTTTCATGCAGAAAATGCTAGTTAAGCTGTATTCAATTTGCTTCTTTCGATTAAAGAGCAGGATTACTAGTTTGGGATGTGAAGGATCATGCACAGAGCAACAGCTTTGAATGCACACCAGTCAGAGAGCCCAGAAGCAGGAAAGAGGGCCAAGGGTCCCACAGCTTGTCCAGTTTTACAAGGATGGCTAGGGCAGCTTCCTGTTTCCAAAGGGCTCTCACCATGGTAGCCATGTGATTATAGAAAAACCTTTTTCCTTTCTTTTTATGAGAAAGTAATTCCTTAGACTTTGCAGTTATGAAAAATGCTTGAAAGCAGGAATCCAGAAAGCTGGAAATGTCTAAAAAGAAACCCAGATTATTATTTTTTAAATATCTCATTATATTAATCCCATCCCATGGAGTTTAAAGAGCTTTTCCAGTGGCCTGGGTCTTGATACCCAAATGTTCAGACTGGCAGGGCTCTGTGCGCAAAGCCATCCCAGCTCTCCTCCATCTGTGTGCAGTTCAGTTCTGCATTCATCTGAGATCAGATTTTGGCTTCTGATGGGTATTTCCATGCAGTATTTACCACCCTAGAAGGAGTGATTATATTTAATGGCAGCATTTCAGTTGACTTCTCAATATGTATTGAGTTGACCTTTAAGTTAAACCACAGATTAATTTTTTTTAGTTGTCCCTCTAAGTACCTTTATAGACCTCTCCATTCTGATTAGCATAACAGTAGATAGAGAAAAGTTACACAGGTCAGATTATTTGTTGAAATCAGAGGAATTGCATGGCCTCTGCAGAAGGCAAATATTTTGGCCTCCTCTAACCACTGTATACATTAGGTTTGTTGCAACATGGTTGGTTTATACACAGAGACACCCAAGTGAGTATCAGTTTGCTTGAAAGCCTGGAGCCTGCCATTGATTTCATATAAGTAAACCTTCTCTTTGGAAGATGATGGAAGTCAGTGATGCTTATGCAAGACTGAGTGGCTCTCCCATAGGCAGCATGGCTTGGAGCAGGGCGTCGGTGTGCCAGGTACTGATGGAAGGAATGTTTGCCTCTTTGCTACCTGACATGCTGTGTTTGGCTTAAGTTCTTCAGAGATAGGTATGGATCACTTTAAATCATAAAAAAAATAAATAAATACCCAAATACTCTAAATGGGCACTTTGAGTCCCACTGCCCATGGAAACTTCTATATCTTGGACTTCTACAATTTTATTCAAAATAAAATCCTCAGTAGTGCCCAGTCCTCTGTGTACTGACTGCCACAGAAGTTTTGGAAAAGGATTTTGGTGTTTTAGCTTTAACATCTAATGGATTTTTTGCATATCATATAGTCCTAGAATGGTCTGGTTTGGAAAGGACCTTAAAAATCATCTACTTCCAACCCCCTGCCACTGGCAGGGACCCCTTGCATTAAAACAAGTTGCTCAAAGCCCTATCCCACCTGGCCCTTTATCCAACAGGCCCTTCATCATATGCTGTTTGCTGGTGGCAACCCTTGTGTTTAGGGACATAGATAAGAGCTAAAGCCACCTCTTAGCTCTGGGTGTTGATTATTGGTCTGTGTGCAACATGTACAGCAACCAGCAAGCTCCTGGTGACCTGTAGTGACAATAAAATTACCGACCTCCCTTTTAGCAGCTGGGGGTGTCTCATCGGCCAGGGGAGCTCCAGCCCACAGGCGGGTGGTGGCCGGGACAATGCTGTGGATGCATCCATAATATGATGGGCTGGTGGCCTCTCATGCACATGGCATCCTCGAGGCCCTCTGCCCCTTTCACACCAGGAGCAGATAGCACATAAAAATAAATGCAAAAAATAGGTACAAAAGGAATGTGGATTCTCAAAGAAACAATTTAACGTGCCAGTTTTTAGCCCCAGGCACATTTCCATGTCTCTTTTTTGAATATTTGGAAGTAAGGCTTAGGCTACAAAGCTCCAGCTTAGAGACAACTTGCACTTGTGTAAACACATATACCTTTCTACATAGGTCCATGGAATGGCTTACAGGCTTTACAGTGTGCCTAACCTTCCGCAGTATGCTGAATCAGGGCCTAAGTACTGAAATATTCTTTGATAGTGCTGGCACCATAATGAAACTCTAGAAGGCACATTTCCTTCTCAGTGTCTCTCCATAAAACTCATCAATGATAATGGAGTTACATTAGGCATATCTAAAGTTAATTATAGAGTTACCTCCCTCTTGGCCCCTGTTCATCAAAGAGAATATGATATAAAAAAAATAAAATTCTATCTTCTAATATCTATTTTTTAATTTGAATTTTGAGCTGCCATCTACACCAAAGAGTAAAGAGCATACTATGAAGGCCTTAGGTAGGTTGGTCTGGATGTTTGTTAGCTGAGAGCTGGCTTGGGAAATGTTGTGTTAAGAAAAGCTGCAGAAAAAAAAGTCTATGTAAACCAAAGCAAAAGAAATATTTAGGGCAGGTTGTTAATAAATGGTAACAAAGCTCTTCCTTTTTAAAATTAACTGTGTGGCTTTTAGGGATGCTAATTTATTTTGGAGCATGTGTGTAGAGGTGTGCTTTGATAGGAAAAAAGCAAATGCTAGTGTTCACTAAAAGCTCAGGAATTTATAACATAGAGATAGGTTGAATGAAACTGTAGACTTAGAAATCTTGCAATCCACTGCATATTAAAAAAAAAAAGAAGTAATTTTTATATTCATTTGGTGGTTTTTTTACATGATATTGCAGTTAAATGTGGTGAACCAAAATCCTCTAGCCCAAACGCTAATCTCTGAATGTCTTGATTTTGGTATATGTGCAGATTGCTGAGGGCTGCCAGGTTTGTCTGGGGATCCAGTAGCTTTGACATACTCCAGTTTACAGTACCTGGAGTGTGCTCAGTTGCTAATGCATTTTGCATGCAAGATCACTGTGCTTCAGCATGACAGCTAAGAAAAATGTCATTTTATTTTTAATTGGAGCAGGAAACAATTTGGGGAGGGGAGGGAGAAAGGGGGAAAATCTGATTCTTTGTTAGAGATTTGTTCCACAAGAGTCCAGTCAGAAACCTTCTAGTACTTAATAAAGTCAAATTCCTCACTGAGCATTCCTATGAGCTCCTGTGGCAGCCAGTGGGAGTTGCGCATGAGTACCGAGGGCAGCATTTTGCCCTTAGGACTGAATTTCCCAACTGACTATTCTTTTAGACTGTCTTTTGATTAACAATCTGTTTGCAGCAGGCTAGGGCCAGAGAGGCAGCGTATACCCCACTGTTCAAATCTGTGGCAAAATATTCTACGGAGAGCTGCTTAATAAAAATCAAGTTGCTCCAACAGTCATTGAGAAATACCTCCACTGTTAGCAATCAATCGAGGGCTGAGTTGGGGGGGAAAAAAATACTAAAGGACATCAAAGAGGTTCTCATTCCCAGTCTATTGCTCTATTTAAGGGTCCTATAATTCGGTGAGGTTGTGTGCTAAATAATTTGTAAGCCTTCAGAACATCCAGGTTATTGTTTGTGGACAGATGGTGCATCACATTTTATTGCTTATTCCTTCTGTGGTTTCTCATATGCAGGACTGATGTGCACTCTGAAGTCTTTGTTTCTTTGCTAAAATCTCTAATCTAAAACAGGCAATCAAGCACACAGACAGTGCTTCAGAAGGCATAATCATAGTTTTAAAGGGGAAAAAAAACATTTCGGCTGCAGTTAGGAAGCAGATGTATTCCCTGAAAATGCACAAGGTTATCAGAAGTATTAAAATAGGAAAATAGATATGGAATTCAGGAGTGCTGGGGAGAGCTGGTGTTTTATGTCAGTACCGCAGGGTAGGTGTGCCTTTTCCTAGCCTACCTGCTTTGTATCTGGCTCTCTGTGGAGCTGGTTTAGCAAAAGCCTTCGGAGACTGGCTTTTGCTTCCACCTTTCCCCCTGAGATTGGCAGTCTTTGTCTTTTACAGGCAAGGAGCAGCCGTGTTGTGATCCTGGAACCGCTGCTGCCCCGAAATGTTAAATCATGTTGATATACAGGAAGGAAATGGAATAGACTAACTCTACTCTTTTCTTCCTACGGATTTTTCTTTTTATTCTGAAGATAGAATTACTGTTTGTAAGCATCTGAAAGTCATTAGTGGCTTTGCAGTCTGTCAGGTGCCGACGCAAAAAACTGCTGAAACTGTACGGGTTCCTGTGCAGAGTGCTGGGAATTTGTCATGTGCTGATGAGCAGTTATAATAATATATGAGCAAATCACAAGCATTCTGCAAATTAATCAAATTTTTTTTCCCCTTCTCCCTTGTCTCTGGGAGAGTGGCTTTGCCGGCAGACGTAGGTGAAGCAGTTTTACTCACAGATGGTAGCTCTGGCATCAGATGGAATTTATATAACAGTAATTCTGATTTCCTGCCAAAGTAGCACTGAAAACACCAGGGAGATTGTACAAGACAAGTCATGTGGTTTTGCTGAGGTTGTTGTGGGAAGTTTAAGGGGGGAAATCTCAAATTTTCCTCTTTGCATTTATTGTTTTAGCCTGAAGGGCCAGAAATCGTACACCATTCTGCCATAGGCGAAATCCAACACATCTTTTTTTATGAATTGCTCTGAAAGAGTGAGTGCTTCCCAGCTGTTGAAACTGCTGGCAGGGAGGGAGCCACAGGACTCCTCATCCTTTCCCTTTCCTTACAAGGATTAAAGGAGAGAGGGTTCAAAAGGTTGCTGCACTACATGCTGGAGTGAAGCAGGGTCTCCCTTCCCAGGAAGCAATGCCATGTTCACTTAGGTTATCCTCCCTCTGGCATAACGGAATAGGGGGTCTTTCAGGAGCTTCAGTACACATTGGCAAAGACTTTTGCTCCTCATTAAAAGAGGGGTTTTTTTGAATGAGGTGAGTCAAGTAGATTTAAAGCTATTAGTTGTGTCTCTGCTGGCATTTCCAGTTTGATCAGCAAAAAGCAGAGACATGGGGATTGTTACCCAGTAAGAGTAGGTGCTTGGTGCACTTGTTAAAAACCAAAACACATACTGGTGTAATGGTGGGTCCAATCCTGCCCACGCTCAGAGCTGTTCAAACCGTGGGCTGGGAACAAGGATACAAGAACAGAATCAGGCCCGGTGGCTTTTGAATCAGATCATGCCTTTAAAAAGAAAAGCAGTCTTCCCTGGAAAAATATTCCAGTGTTTTTATAATAGCAGCATATTGAGTAATGCATGGGGCATAGCAAGACTGCTGTGACACTAAAAGAAAAAAATCGAGGTGAGCAGAAAGGAGAACTTTCAGGGGCTATTTTTAATAAAAAGGTGAATTCTTTCTGCAGTAGAAAAAATGATAAAAAGATGGCGTATCAGCTACATTATGCAACAAAGTAATGCTGCTGTGTTTTTATAATGTAAGGCACTGCCCATTTGTTTTGGTTTACGTGACTGCAGTGAAATAAGTGGATTAGACTGAAACTTTAGCATGCTTCATTGCAGCTGGTTGCAGACATCTGTCATTCCTCAGCCATACATTCTGGATCATGCCAAGAAGAAAAAGCAAAGTCTGACACCTTTCATTTTAGAGAGCCTTTTATAGAAAAGAGAAAGGGAGAAAGCATTTCCTTTGTGACTTAATAAAAAAGACACTTTTTCTGCAACAGCATCAACCGCACTTTCCAGGAGGAGAGGTCCTGCAAAGTTAATGCTCAATTTATTCTTTGCAGCATTTTAATTTTTACTGTTTGAGCTCCTGAGCTGTTGGATGGGATATGATAAAAATATAATGTATTTTTTTCCCCACAGAGGCATTAGCTGTAGGTACACCTACAGGAGATGCCTTGTGAGAGGTGGGCTGCTGGGAGTCCCCACGCAGGCTACACTCTGGTAATTCAGTGCAGCAATGGCACATACTGCTGCAGCATTGCCTGTAATGAGTTGTGCTGTGAACTAGGCTCACAAAATCCCATAACCAGATAATAGTAATGTTTTAGTGGAATAATTAGTGAAGTTGTGTGCTACTCGTGGATAATTAGAAATATTAACTATTCACTATCCTGGATATTAATTTATTTAAAGTGTTTTGGTTTTCCTCAGGCTCTTTATTAACATGTAGCTGTAGATGAAGAATCATGAGGTACATGACAACTTGTAATGTGCCAAAACAGCATCTAAATTACCTCAGTTATGTAACAAAGCAGCACCTACAATTATAGGAGAAAATGCTTAGCCTGAGTGACATCATGCACATGGAAAGCAATGATTTTATTTTGGGGCCTCACTTCAGGAAGCATTACAGCGTGTGATAATTCCATCCCTTCCCATTCAGGTGATTTGTGGACCATGGAGCTGATGAGGAGGCTTCTGGTCTTTACCTGGCTATGCTTAGAGGGGCAGTCTGTGCATGGCACAGAGTGTGTGGCTGTCCTGTGCAGCACCAACTGAGGATGTGACACGTTGAAATGTGGGCAGGAGAAATTTAGAAAGCTGAGTACGGCATTTTTTTAAATTCCATTCCACCAAATAAAATAGATAAGCTCAAGATAGTTGCCCAGAGTGAAAGAGAAAATGCTATTGTATTTATAAATCGCTAGAATAAAGGACATTTGGAAGCAAAATATCATCACTGACAAGACCTTTCCTATTGGCACCTCTGAATTGCATGATCTCTTTACTAAAATCCCAGTGCTACCAGTATAGCATTTATTCTGGGAAATTATAGGTACATTAAATTCAAATAGAGCTTCATTCCAGGAGTCCTAAATGCTCCCTGAAATAATAAATATTTACTGAGACAATTAAAAAATATGACAGAACATTAGACAGAAAACTTGTGAATGACCTAGTAGGAAAACTGAGATATTTTGCTCAAGGGGGTTAGAATGGGAATGTTATTGATGTGATTAAAATAACTAAAGGAGTGAATAGACATCACAATTAATTGAAATATGTAAGTAAAGGCAAAGGTGGGACTCTGAACATGTAATTTTGATAATCAGAAGAACTCAGGGTTAGTTAATATTAAAGAAAAGCCTGCCACTTACCGTTGAAATACATTCCATTAGCTGCAGTCTATTTGGATGCCCAGAGCATGAGAGAAAGAGAAGGTTGTTGAAAAGAGGAAGAGAAAGAGGGGCTGTCATCCCTGTATGCCCTGGGCTCAGGTACCTCCCTCTTCTCATGTGAAGGGTCCCAGGCTACAGATATGAAGGGAAGTGCTGGCTTTGGGAGAATAAGAATTGGTGCTAGCATGGGCAGCATGGCTGGAGATGGATGCTGGCATTTTTTGGACAAGCTGTTCTGAGTTTAGGATTACTAAGGGGATTATGATTGAGGATTTTCTAAATTGTCATAACCACTGCCATTATAAATTTAGTGGGAGGTGGCTTGCTCTTTACAACAAGTACCTCATGCCCTTGATAAGAACTATGTCCTCTACTTATGTGTATAAACCAAAGTAAATAAATATGAAAAATTAAATGTAATTAAATTTCCCAAAGCACGGGACAGTGATAGTCTGGCATTTCAAGCTCAGTCAATGACAGCATTCCCACTAACCTCATTTGGAGCACTGGGCTCGTAACCCATGTTGTCATGTCAAAACCCAACTGGTATGCTGTTGTGGAGGGGGTCTCTGCTGTGAAGGGCTGGAATACACTGATCCTTAGAAAGCAAAGCTTTCAGCTGTTTTTCAACATTTTGTCCCACGAGTTTCATGTAATGTTTAAGATTTGTTTAGGAGGACCTTTTCAGCTATTCTGCTGATGCTTTTCCTTTTCTCAAAGAAAAGATCCATTTCCTGTCAAAATCAAAAGCCCCTGTGTGAAAAGCTTACTCTTCTGTAAAAGAAACAAATTCTTTGCTAAGTGTCTGGAGTTGAGTAATCCTGTTACTTTATCAGCTCTGCAAGTAATGGGAAATGTTTATTTTCTCAGAACTGCAAGTCCCTGTTATACCGTGAGTGGCTTCACTGACCATTTTGTAATTTGCTTGTATCTGGTGTGATGCTGAGGGCTAGAGAGTTCCTCCATCTACCTCCAAATAATTACAATTTCCATGCCCTATATAACAAAGGTAACAAGTATTAAATTAGTGATGTTTTCCATAATTTTGTGACTGCTTTGTTTAGTGAGTTAAAGGCGTATGTATGAAGGACAGTGGTAGAATTTTTTCCTTGCTTCTTTATATCGTGCATATCCAGGTAACTGTCACACTGTTTCCAGCCTTTGTGTCACGCTGATCTACCTTTGGCTGTTTCACGGATCAGGGTTGGTTGTTGGTGGATTTTTCTTCTTCTTTTGCTTTTAAAATAAAATTTAGTGTGTGTTAATTAGTGATTGTAACTTTTTGAGACAGGAATTGAACTGCTGCTTTAAGTGCAGCTTTTAGTTTAGGGGGAATGTGTGAAATTAACTTAATCTTTTAATAATATGTGTTAAAGACAAAGTATAGCACCAACTTTTGCTTTTGCTTGTCATCATTAAACCCTTTAGTATACTCATCAGCAAGTTAAAATACCTATTCAGAAACACCAAACACTGTATAATGTACTAAATCAAGAGCAGACTCCACCTTTGATTACATTTCAGAAATGCCATGTAGGTACCTGAGGGTTTAATTTGATCTAATGAATGGATTTATTTATTTTTTTTCCCTAAGTTAAAATCCTTGAAACAAATTAGATAGGCATTAGGCCTTTTCATTCTCCAGCTCTTCTGCAGCCAGAAATAGTTCAATAACTTGCCTCCCTACTATTACAGGCGCTTGTAGACTGAATGTTCATCTTGGCGAAGCAGCAGGGCCACGGTGCCACATGATGGCTTTGGGGTGGGTGCTGGCCTTGGGACCATGCCTTGCACCACATTAATCCTTACAGGGGATTCCATCTGGATCGCTAACCTGCCACAGTAGACTTCACAAGTGCATAAGTCCTATTAGTTTTAGAGCAAGTTTTCCAGCTGTCCATAATGTGTTCATTTATTATCAAGCTAGTGGCTGTGTTTTCCCATAAGATGGGTTTTCACCCCAAGCTTATCCTCCCCTAATTAAGATCTTTCCTCTAATCCACAGCAAGAAAAAGGCTTTTCCAGATGGCAGTTCATGTGTTCAGACCTAAGCTGCCCCTACAATTGTCTGCTTTGTATTAGTGAGGGGAATTTCAGTAGCTGGTCTGGTTCTTGGTTGGTTCTGGACCTGTGTATAAATAAACATATACTTTTCAATTGTTTTATAAAAACTTTAATTACATATATGAATGCGATTGGATGTACTTTAATCTGTCTTGTATTTGGGGGATTTCATAAAATCATATTTTGAGACCAACAATGTGGAATGGCTCAATCAGAGCCATTATTGTCTATTGGACAAATATATTTATTCAGTATTTTCCCATCCGTACTGTTGTGCTGCAGATCAGAATGGCTGCTTGTCCTGGGTTCAGCAGTAGCAGTCATTTTTCTCCTTCTTAGTAGCTGGTGCACTGCTGTGTTTTTGACTTTCAGCCTGGGAACAACGCTGATAACACCAATGTTTTTAGTTGCTGCTCAGTAATGTTTACTCTGACCAAGGACTTTCTGAGTCTCATGCTCTGCCAGGGAGGAGGGGAAGCCAGGAGGAAGCAGAGGCAGGACACCTGACCCAAACTAACCAAAGAGGTATTCCATACCACAGCACATCATGCCCACTATATAAACTGTATAAACTGGGTGTAGTTACCCGGAAGGGCTAGATCACTGCTGGGGTTGGGCTGGGTATTGGTCGGCACATGGTTAGCGGTTGTGTTCTCTCCCCTTGTTATTTCCCTTATCATTATTCGTGGTAGAAGCAGTGGTTTGTGTTATACCTCAGTTACTGGGCTGTTCTTATCTCAACCCGTGAGAGTTACGTTCTTTTGATTCTCCTCCACATCTCTCCAGGAGCAGGGGAAGGAAGGGGAGGAAGTGAGCAAGGGCTGTGTGGCTGAGTTGCATACTGGGCTTAAACCACGAGACTGCTTTAGAGCCATTCTGCTCTCTTGGGTAATGCAGGCAGTACCAGGGATGTTTACAGTGGATAGTAAATGTATTTATGAAAATTTATACATTAAAAGAAGGAAATCACGCTGGCCGAGATTTAAATGAAAATAGTCTCCCTTTGAAAATGCTTGTTATTATGCTGTAATAGTGTTACTTTAAAATGGCAGCGTTCACCAAGATTCTTGGGACCTGGCCTGAGAAAGCTTGAAGTTCAGCCCAGTGGTCACTTGCAGAGAACTGGAGACGCTTGAAAAGTCTTTCTTCCTACACTGCCTGCTGTTACTGCTGTGGCAGTGCACACTTCATCTGTTTAAAGATGATTGTACCTCAGATGCAAGCTTGTGTAGGAAAAAAGATATAAAGCAGCTCTTCCCAGGGAGGTCCAGGCTCACTATAGGTTTGAATGCAGCTTGCTGACTTTGCACTGCAGCAGATGTGTGATTATAGGGACCGTTCCACCAGCAACCTTGTGGGACTGAGCTTCATGGTGCGGGAGGCAGTGGCCATCCATCCTAAGCCACTGCAGCTGGTCCTGCAAGAGTGCCTCGTCATGGCCACAGGTGGTCCTGGCCATTTGGGATTGCTACAGCAGCCCAGAAGGTCAAGTCCAGATCTTCAATGTCCAACATCTCAGCTAAAGAGATTTGCCTCCAAGAAATTCAAACCTTTGAGGCTTTTCAAATATTTTTTAGTGAGGGAGTAATTTATTTGTTTTAAAGAGGTAATTGCTGTTATTTTTTATTTTCTCTGAAAGGATATTCTTAAACCAGGCAAAAAAATCTGAAATGAGTTTGCTGGATTGCATCGCAGTAAGTGCTATAGCCATTGGCCATTTAAGGGAAAACATTCTGTCAGATAATCATGGCCATTTTTGCATTTTAGGGGAACAAATGTCATATCTAAGAAACACATTTTATTCAGGACTTAATTATAATTTATAGTACATTGCACAGCATTTGTTTTCTGTTCATCATTTTATTGCTCTTCTGCCTTTTCCCTAAATTTATGCATTAAATTGTGTGTCTGTGTGTCTGTATGCATGTATCTGTGTGTATATATGTACACATATGCAATATAATAAAAAGTGGTGTAGTGGGGACAACAGACGGCTTGTGTGTGATGTATTATTGGCATTTTTCTTTCAAATTACCATTTTCTTGCTGCTTTGGGAGAAAGCCATGATTTTGCTGTGATTAGTACACTTTTAACAATCTGGAATAGATTCCTGATCTTATTCATGTGACTAGTTCAATGCCCATTTTTACGTTTTAGTGCAAACCCCTACATATGTGCCTGTAATACCACAAAAATAAGATGTTTCTTTGTGGAAATTTTTATAGAATTTGGATGCTGATCAAATATTTTCAGAAGTGGAGAATTAATGCAGCTTGACCATGTAAATGATTATTTTTAATGAAAAAGATTTTAGTATTCATCATTCTTTCTCTCTTCCTGATCTGTGTATTGCTTTGTGCTAATCTTAAATAATGGATCCATATCAAAGTTAATAAATTAGTAACTGTTAATGGTGTTTGGATAACAGTAAGTAACCAAATGACACTTTGTTGACACTGACTTTTTATGTGTTCCAATAATACATTTTGAGTTTTAAAGATAAGACAAAGCAAAATAGTTTTGGCAAGTATTTGAATCCTTCACAACTCATGGGCAATGGCTTTGTTTCAATCCAAGGACCCTGCTTTAAATACACTTCCCTTTACATCGTCCTAAGCCCCAGAGTTTGAGATCCATGTCTTTCTCAGAATCTGCATTTTCTGACTCTGTTCAGCTAATGCACCATGTTGGGCTGCATCAGTCATGCCACGTTATGAAACCTAACGAGATGTGACTGATGCAGGCTGACATGATGTGTCACAAAGCAACATATCAGATCACAAACTTGAAAGAAAAGAAAACAAACTTTTTTTTTTTTTTCTTATCAAAGCCTAAATTAACAAAGCAGCATATATTTTTTTAAAAGGTGGACTGGTTTCAAACCTTAAGAGATTTTTCCCACACAAAATTTCCCCGTCCTAACCAGAAAATGCCTTCCATCCACACTCCTTGCTCTCTCCAAGGTACAGTCAAAGCTAGAGAAGATGATAATCCTAGGTCATCTCAGCACTGCTGCCATGGTGGGTTTGATCCTTGAAGGTTTAGATCATGTTCAGAGGAGTGGTTTCCGCAGGTACTGGAGGTAATCACCTTTCCTGGGGAAATCGGTACATTCTAAAAACATTCTTTGAGTCCAGTGACCTTTATCATTTTAGCTATTTTTTTTAATTACTATTTTCTGCTGTTCCATTTCGTTAGACTGTCAGCTTCCACCCGGAGCACATGCTCAGTCACAGGCTTCATAGAACATTGCTCCACAGCAGGATTATTTCAGCTGCAAACAATACATTGTCCTCCATAGTCTGTGCACCATAGTTTGTCCCACCTAGCTGGCCCACCTTCAGTCTAATTCTCCTTACTACAAATGCAATGCATTACACATGATCTCCTGAACTATCAGGAGGATTTCTTCTTTTTTTTTTTTTTTTTTTTTTTTCTCTGAAGGGCTTTCATATAATTTTATTGGAAGATATAGAGTGGGTAAAATATATATGAAGTATAGCTGGCTAGGAGAGAACCTACCAACCACTGCTAGATAAAACATTATGAATTTATTGCCAACTTATCTGAGAAGGGTTATTTTCAGAGCCTAGTGCCCACAAGAAGTTTTTGAGCTAAAATTAACGGGTGGGATACCTAAGAGAAATAGGCATTTTCCTTCACCCCTTAGTTACAAGCAAACTGCAGATATTGTTATCTTTGCAAGTGAGAATAATCTCTAGTTTTTTGTACTACTTCTGCTGTAAACAATGTACCACTTGCTTTCCTATGACCCTCACTCTGTATACATATTTATATATTATTCATACCAGATTAAAAATGAATGTGCTCTTTACCACAGTTGTACTGCACAGTGACAATACAAATTAACTTATTGTGTACTTACTTTTCACAAGGCAGTGATGTGAAATTTTGATGGCCTGAAGAGTAAGTTGTGGGGGAGGCAATGCAGAACTGAATCCTTGTAGGTGCTCTTTATATTGTCTGATTTATTAAACTGCATTGATTTAATAAATTACATTCTCTGCATGGAATTGCATGGGTCTGAACTTGCTTCGGTGATGGGCAGGAAGAGTTTGCTTTTAGTCTGGTGTGTGTGAGGTGGTAAGCTCCATCCATGCTTGTGGATTCCTTATTCAGAATTTGTTCTTTGGTGGAAAGAATTAGGATGGCCATTTGAGCAAAGCAGAGCTGCTTGGTGAGATCTCACACTGTTGGCTAGTGGTACCAATTCTACCTAAAACTTTCCAGTGTATTTCCATTCTTGTGGTGATGCTTGAGGGCTTCAGAGGGTGGCTCACAGGATGTTGTGCATGCTCACTCCCAGAGTCCCACTGCTCTGTCTGTGCTCCCTGTACATTGCTCTGCATTCAGTTACCGGCGGCATTATATCACCAGTCCCTGGTCATTGCAGCACACAAGACTAAATAAACAGGATTATGTTTTTGCTTCTTCCATAGCATCAATAAAACCAGAGTAAATAAGGCTGGTGGATAAGTTGTACCATTTGTCACAACTTAGCAGGGAAGTTAGCAAGGGAACCAGTTGTCAGATGGTCAAATGGAACAACAGGAATACTGAAAGAGAGCTGGTGCTGCTGGTGTCACTATTTCACTATATGTGACAGTCGCAGGCCTCTATCCTTTGAAGAAAGGGGAAATCACTTCAATTCTTCATGGAGCAGGTCTCCTTCCCCTTTAGCCAACATTTCTCCTACTTTGGCAAAGGCATTTTGGCACCTCCCCAAGCAGAATATGCAACAGAGCCTCGGGGAATGCCCGGTCAGAGGCATTACGCAGGAAGGAGGAAAAGGAGAAGGAAAGAAAGTGTCCAGAACCCAGCTGTAAATCTTGGTGAGTTTATCCATCTCTGACAAACAACGGGGAAGATGTAACAGTTTTCTTAGATTTCTTTTTTTCCTTCCTGAGTTTTTAAAATAACCCTAGATTTTCTGAAACGACGAAAACCACTTTCTCTGGACTTTTTTCATACCCAGACAGTTTTGAGACAGCTTCCAGTTTTCAAAACTATTATATTCAAAATATTTCAAGCATATTTGTGCTCCTGTATTTATTTTAGGACTGAATCTAAAAGCCAGTAGGGACACCTTCAATCTCTTTGTTGACTGACTTCACATATCTTCCAGCTGATTTTTTTTATAAAAGCCCAATCCAATTTCTGTAACATTATCTATGTAGGTTTCTCCCATTGCTATTGGCTATAGAATTTTCTACTGAAATTTGACTTTGTAATGATTATCAGCTTACGGATGTAATTTCTTTTTCCTTATGAAGTTGTTGAGGAAAATGTCTTCCTTTATCCCAGGAGAGAACTAGAAGATCAACCCACACTCAATCCCAGGATATATGGGTTAGGGGCCTTGAGGGGGCGGTCTCACTTCTGGCACTCTCCAACTTGTAAAAGCAAAGGGTGGAAGGGTGCTTTCCACCCTTGAGAAAGGAAACATGCCTGCAGTCCTGTGGCATGGGGCTTAAGTAACTGTGGACTGGACCTAATGATTCTTTCCCCTGTGTAGCAAGCAATACGTTTTGGGGGACTCAGCCTTCAAGTGTTAGTTTTGACGTTACAGTAAAAATTGCAAATTGTTTGTGCCACACAGAGCACTAATGTTGGCTCAGGTGAATTTACCCTTGCTAGAGATGCTCATACTGGTGTGTCAGCAACAGCGCAAGGTTAAACCCAGGAGTTACCCAGGCTCCCATCCCTGCTTTCCCACTCCAGGTAACATCAGACGAGTGTACTTATTTGTTAAATTCCCATCTAAATTTGGGGTGAGATTGTCCCAGCCCCTTCCCACATAGTCGAAAGCATTGTCTTCCTCCCCAGCTACTCCAGTGTCTAGTTCATGCCCGCTAGGTAGTACCACGACAGCAAAGGAAAATGTGCTCTTCAAATGTGGAGATAGGGTATTGTTTTTCACTTATCCTGGCTTTATGTAGATGGTCTGGCACATTTATTTATTCATTTATTTGAGCAAATTAAAGCAAGCTAAGCGCATTTGACCTCAGATGGTACTGGTTTAAGTTAATTTGAGAGACAAAGCTCATAAAGTTCCAGTAAAACACATCAACAACTTCCCAGCATAGGTTGAAATGTGATTGCTGAAATATAACCTCCAAAACCAGATACAGCATGGAGATTCAAAGTCACAATAATCTGAAAAATATGTGAGAGTATACTGATAGCCTTACTGGGGAGTGATATCTTTCATTCATGTCTTCCTTTTGCAATCGGTTGCTGTTTCACCTACAAGTGCATCTATCAGATTTTGTGCATTAACATTCCTTCTCTAATCTAGCTTGGACATTTTATTTTAAAGCTGGTGATAACCTTGGGCCCTGGTCCAGCAAACACTTATGTGCTTTCGTATCTTTACTCACAGGAGTAATCTCACTGGAGTAAATGTTTGCAGGTTTGAGACCTCTGTTATCTCAATCCATTATTTCTTTCCATTAAAAAGTAATCTGTGATTAAAATAAAACATACAATTCTTTACTCTGAAACCCACCCAAAGACAAAGTGTGTTTATCAGACTACGGGTCTGCACATTGTCATTCTCAAATTGCACTTCAATAAAAAAGATAATTAACAAATGTAAAAGAAGGCAGACTCGTACGCGGTTGCCCTGTATTTACCAGAGTTTCATTTTGGATCACAGGCTGACAGATTTACAGCTGGTTCAGAGGAGGGAGGTGAAATATCTGCACTTCTCTGGAAAATCTGAAACAGAGAGTTTTTTAAATGCAGTTTCTTTAACTAGGAATCATGTGAACAGCACACACTTCTTACCCTTGCTGAAGACACATGGCCATGTCCCCCACCCAACAGAAGGGATTTCAGCTGAGGAAACTCTGGCTTGTTTGGTTTTGTCAGGCTGCTGCATACATATAATAAAAACCTAACCCAACTCTCATCTGTCACGCAGGTCACAGGCCTTTCCAGTGCAGATACTGCCCATACAGTGCCTCTCAGAAGGGAAATCTGAAGACCCATGTTCTCTGTGTCCATCGCATGCCTTTTGACAACAGCCAGTATCCTGACCGCAGGTTCAAGCGCTCCAGAATTGACTCCGAAGCTTCTGGGAATTTGGAGGAACTTGCAGCTGTCAAGCCGGGGAGCTCGGCAGAGCTAAAGGAGGAGGGCAGCAAGGCCCAGGAGTGATGCAGCTCGGTGGGTCCGTCTCCACACTGCAGTAACCTTTTATACTGAGTTTAGGTCTGCATTTGGGTGAGGGTTGGCTAACTGCCTCCCATGCAAATGAACAGCATGCAAATTCCCAGAAGTGTACAGGATGCTGAAAACAGTCAAATATGTGTACATGTACACACACACGTGGGTGCATATATGTATACTTACACACACAGATATTCAGCCGTACACGCGTTGAATATATATATACATACACACACACACAAAATACATACATTCCATATGTGTGTGTGTGTGTTTAAATATATATATTACACACGTAAAATAAATTTTCAGCCCTTGAAAATGGCTGCTAAACAGTTACCTGGCAACAAGTACTTCCAAACAATGTAGGTGGGATAATAAAGCGATTTTAAAATGTTAGGAGGTCGTTAGTTATTTAAAAAGCAGGGCAATTTCAGACTTTAAAGAGGTCTTTGACCAAAAATAATGCTCTTAACAGAAAAACAATACCGTCTCAACAATTTAGTGTTGCCTTGAAGATTGAGGGGCTGTGTTTTCATTGTTGAAAACACCTTTATAATATGACACCAGCTGCTGTCATTTGCCTAGCATAGTAATGAGATGTCTTGGTAGACTGCCATGGTGCCAGTCTGACTGGAGCTGTCATTGCAGAGAAAATCAATTCAAGCGGTGTTGCAACTGCAGTGCAGGAGAAACCTTAGACGGCCCATAAACTAGGGTCAGTACTGACCTATATTTAAAAGTATGGTGATATTACATTTTCTTTTCTTTCTTTTTTAATATACAGCCAAATGAATCAATGGTTAGAAAATAAAAAATCTGCAGCCTGATGTGTCACTGCAGAGTTGAAATGTAATTCCATCTTTTGTAATCATCTTGCAGTATTGAGGGAAATGCTTTTATTCTTTTGTTTGGTTTTTTTTCCATGTTGGTGAAGAAGTAAGTTACTATACAAGTAGAAGTACAATATATAGAAATATTGTTTGGTGAAATTAGTCACCCTTAGCTGTAGAAGAAACTGATGAGAAACAGAATTTTATTTCATAGAAGGCTGGTAAATTTCTTTTTTCTTCTTCTTTTCTTGTTGGTTATTTTCAAACTTCTCTTAAATTCACTTTCTTCTTTTTTACACTTGAATGAAGGATTCCGCCGTCATGGTTAATTTTGATGTGTTAGTTTTTGTAAATGTTACAGACATAGCGCAGAAGTTTCTTCTGAAGCAAGCCCTTATAAAGCAGCTTCACCTAAAATATGAATCCAAACTTCCTGCTCTTTGTCTCTAATGAAGGAAAGTGTTTTAGTCAATATTTCTTTGGTTTTGTAAAACAAATGCTTTCTCTATTTTTGCAGATTTTAGCTTTTTTACTGATTGGATGCTCCAAATTTAGGAAGGTCTTTGCCACATAGAAAGCTTTTGAGAGACTATAATGAACCACATACTTAAATAATAATAATAATTAAAAAAGTAAGAATAATAACTAAAGATTTATTCTGAAGTTCTCTGACTGGCCTGAAATGTTAGCCTTCTAGTGTACTTCCTTTGATAGAAGCAAAATTGGTGCTGTTTATTGTGATGGTAGAGAAGTATTAACTGCTAAAACAAAGTTATCCAGGCTTTAAAAAAAATAAAGGGGAATAAAAAAAAAAAAAGTAAAAAGAAAAAAAAAAAGTCAATATTTCTTTGCAGGCTGGGAGCACAGAGTAAAACCCCAGGGCCTTAAAACTTCAGCTCTGCCGAAAGCAGTTTACAAAAAATACTAAACTGCAATCAATGTAAATAAAATCCTTAGCGCTACCCTGAGACTGGAAAAAAAGAATCTCAGGCTAATAAGGAATACGGTTTGCATATGCTGTCGGAAAGGATGTCATCCAACTGAAGTTTCAGTTTAAATGAGGTCACCGTGTAACTTGGACCCATCTGGCACAGAGCAAGCTGCTTTTCTTGTTTTTCTAGTATAGTTCTCACTGCCTTACTTAAATCGAGCTGATAAACTTAATGCAACTGTTTCTATGATCCTAGATAAAGGATTGAAATGTTATTGGAACTTTCTGACTGTAGTAAGCTTTAGGATTTTAACTGCACTACTGTGTTTGGTGACTGTGTCAGTCGCTTGCTTTTGTGTGTTTGCGCCGCCTTCAGTATCTTAGCAAAATAAAAAAGAAAAAGAGGAAAAAAAAAAAAGCCTAAACTGCCCCCCACATTCCATTCCTTGCACTTTTTGAGCTTTTTTCAGTATTCTTTTGTGTCTTCTGAGCATTTTCAAATACGACAGGCAATAATTCTGTTTGTGACACTGGAAACATCTCCCGCTCCTTGTGATGTGCGTGTTGATTCCATTTGGTCAGGTGCTACTGTCCCTATTCTCCCCTCTGACATAGCCCTTTTCTCCAGAACATTTGTAACTTGTAATACAAACAAGTGACAGCAGCAGTGATGCATTGTCAGTTCCTGAATATCATCATGCTTCTCATATCTAAACATGTCAAGTTTTTTCTCTGTAACTTCTGTAGTCTGTGATACTGGTCATAATACTGTCTACATTCCTACACAAAGAAAAATTTCTATCTTGGAGAAAATTGGAGATAAATAGAGTAGAGGATTTTGTTGCTATGCTTGTAACAATTAGAAAACTTTGTATTTAAAGTTTATTCTTGGTCATTATTTATTATTATGATACATCAGTTGACAGAACTTTATTCTGGTATAGAAGTATTAAAAGTTGTTTTTTCAGCAATGACTATTTTGTTTCTGCTGTTAGAATAAAAATGTCTTTGAAGCAGTACAGTTTTACCCAGTGTTTTACGCAATAAAACCTCTACCTCTGGAAAAAAAAAGTTTTCCTACTTGCTTATGTTTATTAGGAACAGTTAAAACATTATTTTCTGCAGCTTTGTCAGATTAAAAAAAAAAATTAATGTCAGTAAATTTGCAGTTGTTAGGCTTTTAGTGGAGTGTATTATGCTGGGTGTATGTGCTCAGTCAACTTATTAATCTGAACAAATCTATATACAGTATATACATATATATTATATATATTGTGCTGAATTAAGACTGTGGAAATCTGTTTTAGCATGTAGTAATAATTGTTTTATATACCACTACTTATGTACTATAGAAAAAGTCTTGGGGATCTATCAAGCTTCGATTTGAAAGTGTTTGAAGTGTGTATCATACACTATGATGTATAAAGTCATGTTTTCACATTAAAAAAGATTGTTTGTATAGGGTATATATTTGGCTTTAGAAAATTGTAAGGTTTATTGTTATGGTACATGTTAAGAAAGGTGCCTAACACTTCAAAGCATGTGCAGGTGCACTCCCATTATCCTGGGTGAATGTTCATTCTTCCTGGTTAAGGTTTTATTTGCACATTTGAAAGCAACTAAATTGAAGGATTTTTCAATTTTTAGAAAAAGTAGGTGATTAACATTAAAAAAAAAAAAAAAAAAAAAAAAAGATGCACCAAATCTGAGAAACTACAGAAAGTATGGGGAGCAGAGAGGAGAGGCCTTGCGCACAAAAAAGCTGGCAAAGAAAACATATTTAGAAAAGGGAAAATTTCACATTAGATGGAAGCCAGTGGTACCCACAGTAATAAAGTTATGCCATAGCTTCAATTCCCCAGTAGCAAAAGGTACCAAAATTGTCTAGAAGAGTTAAGAATTAAAGAATAGCATTGTGGAAATTCAGTTTTTCAGTGGCAGACAGTTGCAATGAGGAGTTAATGTTACCTGTGAATGAGGCAGGTTGAATGTCAGAGCTGGTGCCAATTCACTGCAGAGGAGGCAGAGGCCACAAGTCTCCATCTGCAGAGACTAAAATGTGTAATGCATCAAATTTTAATCAAAACCCAAGAAGTTAATGAGCAACTTTTATTTTTTTGCAAAGTTTAGGTCTTTCACACCCTCTCTTGTGGAGAACCACTCTTACTAGGCACAGAATTGTATCATGTAATGTTGCTCAAGAATGGATGGGCTCCAGGCGTAGAGATTGTCAGCCTTTCAGGTAATCCCTGTGTCCTGCAGCCAGGGAAAAAACCCTGTTTGAGGTGAGGGGGAGCAGTTCTCCAAAAGATATTCCTGCCTCTGGTTTCAGTAGATGATAAATGAAAATGTCAAAGCCTGATTAAGGAGTAAGGCCCATCTCATTGCACCTACCTGGAAATCCTTACGAACACAGCTTCCTTTGTGGCTCTCAATTTATGTACAAACCAGCCATTAAATGGTGTGTGTGCATATATATGTATCTCCTCTAGGAAATGCTAAAAACAACCATCAAGATACCTTGTAGCACAAAGTGCAGCATTGCCAAGCAGCAGTCATGGGAAGAAAGGTCTGAAAGAGGAATGTGGCTGTCTAGCCCATGTCTATGCAGGCATTTTGTTACCCAGCTGCTGATCGCATCATCCCGATGTGGATGGTGGGTGTCCTGACATGGGTCTTCCCACCCAACCACCTAACAGCAGAAGGCTGCTATCTGCTCTAGGATGTTTCTTCTTTAAACTTCAATAAGGACTATAACCCCTCTTCCTATTCTAATTTGGGAATTGAGTACCTCCCCTATCTGTCTAACATCTGTATTGTAACAGTATATTATAAAAGCTCACCTTGTGTATTGTAAGCATAATCCCAGTGAAATTATTCTTAACTACTGTGTTTTTCATTTCTGAATATCACTGCTTGGCATGATCCACCATGCTGGAAGTATGTCTCTGTGGGGAAGCCTGGGGAGGGGGAGGAGGAGGAGGAGGAAAGGTAAAGCTGTGGCATAATGTCATATTAAAAATGTCACCCAGCTGAGTGTAATAGGGGCTGTGAGAAGTTCTTCAGCTCCTCACCTGTTGTGTTGCTCAAGGCACCATTTGGGGGCTTTTTGTTGTAGGGGTTTTAGCGTTGTTGCTTTTTTTTTTTTATTTTTTATTTTTTTTTTATTTTAACCAAAGGGTCTCAGTGAACAGGGAAATCACAAGAAAAGAGGAAGAAGAATATTTAAATGATCCCAGAGTGAACTGTTTTGCTGTTAATACAGAAATACAGAGCAAGACACATTTAATGGGCTCTATTTTTATTATACTATGCTGAATAATTAAGTTTGAGGCTAAGTGTCACATAGATTTATCTTTTAATTAAAAAAGCATGGTTCACGCGTATTTGAGTGGTAGTCCAAATAAATGCAATATAGAAATTTATGTTTGTTTATCTAGGTGTTAATTACCTAGAGATTGTTCTGGATTACTTCTTTTTATAAAGTGTCATAGGCTCATGTCACAAGTAATAAAGCTTAACAGTGGAACCTTATCAATTTGCTAACTATAACGCTAGTGTGACCTGGAGGAAAGGGAAAAAAACCAACTTTGGAAAATGTTCTCTGTGTGCACCCCATTCAGCACATAAAACCCGTACGGTGAACAAAGCAATCATTTTTAAAATGTTCTCGTAAGTAAAAGTACAAATATATCTTCGGTGTTTTACAGCCTTTCATACATGTAATTATTTATATAGCACACTGTTATTTATGCCCGTGTACTACATGTTGTGCAAAGACAGACATGGTAAGCAACAAAATGTAGTTTACCTGGTGGGCGAGCTATTCATTTGAAGTATGAAGTAACACAAAGACTGAACACTATATTTAAAGTGAGATGAAACAGATGTAATTTTGTTAATATTTTAAAGGTTTTACAGCATTGCTAACAACCAAGAGGATGGGAAAAGCAAACTGAAGTCTAAAAAAGAAAAGATCATGCATTTCAGTGGTGCAAACAGAGGGAAAGACTCTGTACAGGCTCAAACTGTTCATCAAATTCTGTCAGTCCATTTTTTTCTTTGCTTATGACCAGAATTAATGTTGCTGCTCCACCGAGCAATGGGGAAGGGTGCTGAGTACAGGCAGAGAAGGCAAACTTCACAGCATGTGCAAGCTGAGGGGCTCTCCACCACTAGTGTAAATCAAATGCTATCCACCGTATCACCCATGGGAGGATCTGTCCCCAGGATTTGAAAGACTAAGAAATCTTTTTTATTTTTCTCAGAGGTGCAAACACCCCTCTTTTGGGGGTTAATTATTTATGCTTTTCTTAGCTTTCTGATGTTTTAAAAGAATACCAGGTTTCTATGGCACTGTGCTATGCAGCAGAGGTGCTGAGAATGTTCACTTACTGATATCGTAAAGAAATCAATGAAAATTACTCACCATGCTCACAGTCATTAATTCTTACTTGATATACAGATTTTCAAAATCAAGGGTTTCTTCTGTTTATTACATGTCAGTTACCCGTATAGACATAAAACCTTTGTCTCACGTGCACACAGCAGTAGTAGGTAAGTTACATTTCAGTAGATGAGGTCGAAGGCAAATTTGATCTTTAAAGAGAGGTGCTGAATGTGAGATCCTTAGTGACAACTGAGATAATTGAAATCATAAAGGACTGAAATTGATACATATGATTATATATATGTAATAACTGTGTGTGTATATACACAAATGTATACATGCTGCAGTTTTTCTTTTAGTAGGACTTAACCCCTTGACTCCATATTTAGTGTCCTGATATGTATGATTTTCAACAGTATAGAGAAGCCAAGAATGGATAGTCAGCATTTCCAAACATCAGCTAGTTACTGAGGAGCATAAATATGGACTAAGGGGTTGAAAATCTGAACCACGGGATGTGATGAATCGCTGAAATTCCACCTGTATAAAGTTAAAAAAATTGATTGTGAAGCTAGAGAAAAAAAAAACACCTTCTCTCTGAAAGAGAGGTTTTTGTGGAAAAAACATGTCCTTAAGTAACACAGAATATGTGATTTCTCTTTAGGTTGTGCCACTGTGCTTCCTTATTATTTTTTGGATTTTAGTCTCTGGGGATTGTTTTCTCAATTGCTTTCTGTTTGAAAGAAGTTGATGCATGAATGAGTGAAACACAAGGATTAATAAAGAAAAATGGAGCTATTAATCCCAATGGAGAAAATCTCTCTTTTGTTAAAAGTCCCTCACACAGTATCTGTGACTGTGGTGCATCTGTCTTCACTAGAGAATTACTGCTCCAGATCTGTGCTAGTCCTGGCCATGCTGCTGGTGGAAGCCAGCACTCAATGTAATGGGAACAGCATTCGGTAAAGGTTGGCTACTTGCAAAGACAAGTAGTGATTTTCTGTAAAGAAATCTGCTGTGAAAAATATAGGTATCTCCAGAGCTACAATCAGTATTTCAACAAAGCGATACGCACTGACCATGTGGAGCAACAAAGTCATATCTGTGTGTCAATTGTCATTTGTGTGTCTCCTCTCAAACTTTACTGGTGGTACTGGTGTCAGCAAACCTAGCTCACCCAGGCACTAAGAAAAATATTCATTTTCAATTAGCTTTGAAAAACAACCAGGCTTTTTCATTTTTCCAAAGCCATTGATCTGCCCCAGGCTTCCCCTAAGCTGAGGCCTCCAAACTCTACTTGTTTATGGGATAAACACCTTGTCAGCATTGTAAGTGTTTAATGTCTGCCCCTTCCCTCTTCTTCCATGGGTGTTAATGGCAGAACACTTATGAAGTTCAGAAGGAGCAGAACCACCTTCTGAGTGTCCTGTCAGCGCTCAGTGATACTTGTTCTAGTAAAAATGCTGTCACCTTCCCACAGCCCCATGGCCATGTTCATTTCCAGCTAACTGCAGGGAGCTCAGTCATCTCCACCTGAGCAAAAGTCAGTTGAGCAGTCTTATGCAGTTGCAGTTAGGTTATAAAGGATTAAACTACTGCAAAAAACTGTCGGATCCTATCAATAATTGTTTGACAGAAGTGGGAGGGAAGTTGGAGAGGCTGCCCTGTGCTTTGAGCTCCATTTGAAAAGGATGGCACCCAAAGGTGTGCCTATCCCAGGTGAAACTGGTAAAATCCTCCTGCTTGGGTAGGGGTGAGAGATGCCCATTTACTGTCCAATACTGGCCAGCCCCACCCCTGGGACTTTAACACAGCACTTGGCATCCAAGATGTGACAGCAATAGTACAGAGGCAGTGTAAGCAAATGTGATATTGTTCACTTAACCCAAACTGTAGAAATGTCTCCACGGAAAACCAAGCCCTTATTTCTTCCGGCTAAGACTATTGCTAATCTCCAGCTAACACCAAAGCAGTAAGGCTGGAGGGCAGTGATTCTCACTCCAGTGAGAATGGAAAAGTGAGCTAATGTGGGACAGTATTTCACTCAGAGATGAAAATTAGACCTCATTAAGTCTCTATTTTCAGCTCACGCTGAAAATACCATTTTCCTCCAATGCTTCAGAAACTTTTATTTCAAAGAAGTGCTGCTCCTAAACAAGGAGTAACAGGGTAAATGCTACACAGGGGCATATGCTTTAGTCCTGAGTGCTGACCACCTTCCCACCCCCTGGCCCTGTCTCAGAGCAGTTAGGCGTCAGCCAGCTTTTGTCTGCAGCCAAGGGGGACACACAGTTTCCATTTAAGCAGACAAAAATGTTGCAGAACACAGCATGTATTGTTCTAACTACTGATTTTTCCTATTCGGTCAAATAATTCCACACGGGTGGAAATATGAAGAACTGATGAATCACTCAAGTACCAAAGACCTGGCACCACTGTCGGATAAAGTTTCAGGTCAAAGGACAGACATGTTTTCCTAAGGAGATGGCAAACTGTCACGTTTGGGAGCAGAGGATTCAGGATGGAGCTTCTGCAGGTGAGGTGGGACTTGAAACTTGCACAACTGGGACTGCTTGTGGGTCCTGCTGCCAGCAGGAGTACTGCTGAACCCCAGCACGCTGACCCAGGCAAGATGCTGAACTGCTCTCTCTTGCCTTGTGCCCCAGAGAGAGCTTGAGCCTCCAACAGCAAACCCAGACCCACACTTGTAGGGCAGGTCCCAGTACTGATTTGTGACCCAGGAGAGGGCAGATAGACAAGAGAAGAAAAAGGGAGAAAGAAGAGGAAAGCAGCCATCACGATCCATCTTTCCCTTCCTTCCTGTAGTGATGTAATCCCTAATTTTCACAAATGAGGAAAAATAGTTGCAGCACCTGTCTAAGTATTTGAATTTACCACGTTTCCTCTGTGCATTAAAAAAAAAAAAAGGCAAAAAATCCAACAAATCCAACCCATATTAAATTCAAATACTGAATTGTAATGTTTGCTTCATTGCTATTTCTTAGTAGCAACCAACATGTTAATCACTAGTATATAATTAGATGTCATTTTGGAGCAATTCAAAATCAAACAAAATCTCAACATGCTCTGAACATGTTGTGAAAGTTTACATTACAATTAATTTATGATTATCCAAATGTGCATCCACTGATCTTAAGTCTTCCTTCATACATTACAAAGAAAAAAAAAGCAACTTCTGTTTCCACACACCTTAATGCCAGAAGGCCCCCAGAGAAAAAGCTCTCCTTTAAATAAATGTATTATGTAAATTCTGTTTAAATAGCTGAACATGAGATGAAGAAATTAGATTAATTTGATAAATTAGCCCCTCTGTACCCTTGGACTTTTCTCTCTGCTTTGCCTTGTTTCTTGTTTTTGTTTTTGTTTGTTTGGTGCTGTAACCATTCGGTTTTTCTTTGCTGTCTCTTCATCAGATAGATAGAAGATTAAGGGGAACCAGTATTATTTCATTTCACACCAATTCACTAGAGCCATGAGTTAATTTCAGCACATGTTCTTGAAGGTGAAAAGAAGTACACATCCTTTTGTCCCAACAGCGAGCCAGTGCCATGAACTGCTGAGGGTTCCCAGCCCTGTCAAAATCAGAGGAACGAGGATAGCTAGCGAGTCATGGGAAATCCTGGATGCATTAGTGGATACAGACAATGTGCTGAATTATGGATGTGCAATAAACATACAAGCGGCTGTACTAGGACACAGCTACAGTAATCACAGTAAGTAAAGTTTTAAAAGCACTCATGCTCCTTTCCTTTGTTGAAAATAGTGATAATGTACATAAAAAGGTTAACAAATGGCTACACTTTACTCCTCTTCATCCAGAACAGAGAAAACCTTGCTATCTCCGTTCTAACAAGCTGCCAACTGATGTTTGGTCTTGCTTTTTATGTATGTATCCTATACATGCAAACACAGAACAGGGAGGAAAATTACTTTGGGTGTGAAGTGAGAAAGTTGGTTTATTCTTTAATTGCCCATAATGAGCATGGCAAATGCTGAGGGATGCAAGGAAAAGTCTTGTCCAATAATACAGTTCTTTATTACCTTAGAATCCCATCTTCCTAACTATTTCGAGGATGTTGTTAGCAGAGGAAGGCATATTTTTATTTAACATCTTTATTAATGAGCTAAAGAAAGAAAGAAGTAAACACACTAATTACATTTGCAAATGACAGTACATTAGTAGCTATTGCAAACATCAGCGGCGACAGAAATAACAGATGAAAAAATGGGCAACAGTAAAAAATTTAACCGGAAGAAACATAAATTCAGGTCTGAAGGCAAAAATACACTATGATTAGAGAAGAAATTGTTTAAGGAAGCAGGGAAGCAGTAAAGGTGAAGAGGACCAGGGGCACGCAGGGGCAAGCAGCGGCTTCCTAGGGAACCCTGGGGCTGGGAAGGGTTTGTGGATGTTCTGGAGCATCAGCGGGCACCTCCGAAGCCCCGCTAGCAGAGTGCGTGGGAAATGCCATTTCTCCTGTTGTTTCCCAGACCCTAACCACACGCACGGCATCAGAAGTGGGCAAAGAGCGGCCGCTCTTCCCCGCCGGGTGCAGCCTTTTCCAGGGCCCGGCTCTGCGGACCGGTGCCTTCCCCTGCGGTGCAGGCGCTTGCGCTGTGCCGCCACGGCTGTGAATGGGGAGGCCCGGGAGGGCCCGGCTGCGGGCAGTGCTGCTAGCTGCAGGGTAGCCCTGGTGGCGCCGGGTGAAGGAAACAAAGGGGCTGCTTGCAGGTGTGTTTCCTCCGTGCGGAGGGGGTCTGGTGCAGCGAGTAGTTCTGCTGTTAAGTGCTTAAACGCTGAAAATTAATAGGCAAGAGAGCTGCAAGGGGATGGTTGAAAGAGTCCAGGAGCAATGAGATAAGACTGAGTAAAAGCAACTTCCCAATTGTAGCTCTTCTAAACTCTTTAATAAGTTCCCAGGAGAACTGGTAGATGTGCAGTGACTCCAGTGACTTAAAATTAGATTGGCTACAACAGGGAGTAATGTGACTGTGCCTGAAGTCAGATGGGCAGAACTGCCCTGAACTGAGTGCCCTCCTGGAGGCTGCTGCTGCCTGGCGTGGGGTGTGCTGCAGGACTGGGGTGCTCGTTGCTTACCTGCTTGCTTAGTTTGTGGCAAACACGGGTTCCGTGGCTTTGCTGTACAGTGGCTGCTTAATTTCATGAAAGTTACAAGCTATAATTAGTTAAGAGCCATCTAATCAGTGATAACGCAAGAAGCAACCACAGGTGCTTATATGCCAGTGAACCGCGGTGTTATGTTTCATCCTTACCTGTTAATGATTAAAAAAAAAAACAACACAAAC